>NC_056725.1:1079029006-1079144006 GCF_019279795.1 Protopterus annectens
TATCAGCTGCCGGCGCTTGCCCTTCCTGCATTGATTGGTGTTAATTGCTCATTACGGATCCATTTACACTGCTTCCGCATTTCCTCGGATTCTCCGCATTACCTTCCTATATCCGTGGTTGTTGACGGTGAGGCCGTCACATGACTGGTTTAGGGAACGTAGTCATACTCGTGCACATGCATTTGTACACGCATTATGTACTCTCAGCACATCTATTTCCTAACACGCCAGTCCTGATGCTGTGATGTGCATTGTACAGCCCAGATTTGCTGACATCCAATATCCTTCCTCCTACAGTGGCACACCCCTCTGTGGTTGACATGTATCTCGTGTAGGCCACTCCTCGGTGTAGTACCGCTACACCGCTTGCTCCATCCTTACGCCGGCGCCGTTTTTGCGATTCACTATTATCTGCCTCATTTGCATGGAATTGACTACTAATACATGGTTACGGCGCCGGACACCGCCACCACTCCTTGACAACCATTGCGCTGGGGTTGCAGCTTTACATACATATTATGGTGTGTGGTGGCTGTGCAGCTGATTTGTGTTCTACTGCTCTTTTAGGACATTGTCATATTATTTCATTGCTTTGCAACTTCTGTGCACATATCCCGGGGGTCTGCTGTTCTTTCTACGTACGTGCCATTTATGTCATTTTTTACATTTTGTGCATATTTTCTTTGGACATTCTCGGTGCCTTTCCACATTGGCATATTGCACCTATATGATACCTGACTTTGACAGCCTTCCGTTACTCCTCCGGTATGTTTGGGTAAATGTAAACCGTTTTTTTTTGGTTTACATTGCCGTGCCCTTACGCTACGCCTGCGCCACTTCGTGGATCGCTATTTGCCCTCATTTGCATGGTGCAATACCGCACACAGTGTGTTTTGCATACCTACGCCGGGGGCGGAGATGGTCCGGCGCACGCCGGTAGTGCACGTGGGATTCATTCATACCTGAATCGCTAAGCAGCCATATTTGGCGTTATAACGCCGACGCTATGCTGGCGCCTGGCGCAAGGTTCATGAATCCCGGGGCATGACCCAACATACTCTAAAACTTAAATAAAACAAAAAGCAGATCAGAAAAGTCACAGCATACAGAGAGTTTAACAGTTTGAAAGCTTTGCTTCAGTAAAGCAGGAACATCTTCAGAAACAGTGTAGCAACTGCATGCATTCCTGTAGCAACTTCCTGCATTCCTTAAAAAGCCTTAATGGTGTTGAGCATTACAAAAATTAAACATACATAAATTGTTATTGGAAAAAAAAGAAATAATGCTAAGAAAACATTTAAATGGCAAAGCTAAATAAATGAAAAACATTACGGTTATTATATATAACATACTCATATCTGAAGTGCAAAACTTAAAATGGTAAATGCATCAAGTGTAATTAACCCAGAACACAAACCTGTGTAGAACCCTCCCTAAAACCAAACTGCCAAATGATGCATCAGCTATGGTAGGCAAAGAGCTTAATACTTTGCAAAACCTTATTTAAATTTAGAAAAAAAAAACAGTAATCTTGTTAAATACTAGCTGCATTTATTCTTAAAATGGGTTTTATGAAAACAAAGTCATTCAATCCAGGGAATGTCCCTGCATTCAAAAGCAGCTGCCAAAACAGTTTATATTGTTATAGATGCAATTCCCAGTCTACACATCTAGTAGGCACTGGAACCTCCTCAAGCAAAGAATACACACACTTTTTTAAAATCAATGCATTTAATGGATTGCTTGTATAAGGTGTTGATGCTGTATGCCATTTTAATGGCACAAATATGCTGGCAAATCCTTTTCTTAAAGGCCAGTGGTCTTGCCAATATGAAACACAGGAGTGAGGATCATAAAGCAATGCATACAACCCCTTTCCTTTCACAGTTAAAGTTACCTCTGACTGTTAGCAATTTGGGGTAACCTTCCACCATGTAGTAGATGCCCTGTAAAATAAATCTACTTTGCTTGCAAGTCCCACAGCATTTCATGCCACTGTTCCTCACCACATCTTCACCACTCCTGTTGTTTTTCAAAAGGAGTTTAAGGTTTTTATTAATTTTGTAAACAAATTTGGGTTGCACCCTAACCTGGTCAAGCATCCCAAAAGTTCTAAAAATTGTATTCCAATGGCTGTTAATAATTTGTTTCAAAATGAAAAAATCTCTACAAAATTAAACTACAAAACCTTGAGCCGAATTCTCGTGCTTGCCCAAACTTACTTTGTTCTCTGATACATGCAAATGACTTAAAAGTGCTCCATATTTTGTGTTTTAGTGTTCACAGACCCATTGGTAGATATTGTCCACCAAAATAGATGGATAACCATGTTCAGTAAAAAGATTAATCATAAAAGCTGCCTCCTCCTGGGATAGTTGGAGATCAGTCACTAACCTACTTAGCCTTATTAGTTGCCCTCTGACTAAGCTCCTTTTTTGAAAGGAGGTGTGGGTTGTCAAACTGTAAATAGGCATTGTAATATATTGGTGTTCTATAAATTTTAGACTCACACTTACAATTATTTTCGTTCTTGTAGATAGTGACATCCAAGACATTAATAAACTCATTATGATATTGATATGTGAACTGAAGGAAGTTGATTGATTGGTTTAAAAATTTCGTAAAAAACAAAGGTTTCTCAATGCTTCCTTTCCAGAGAATGAATATATCATCCAAATACCTGCGATATCTTTCCATATGAAAGAACAATGGGGAATTAAACACAGTACTGGTTTCCCAGGTCCATAGTACTATATTGGGGAAAATAAGGGCTGAAGCTGCCCACATTGCAACACCTTTGAGTTGTTATACTTGTCTTCAAAATAGACAAACTTGTTGGTCAAGGCTGTTTCCATGTACTAGTAGACCAGACTTATGCCATTACTACTCAGGTCGGACCCCTTCACCATGGATTCCAAAAAACATTTGATCATGAAGGTTAACAGAGAAGAGGTATTTAATATCAATGGTCACAAATAATCCATTACATATATATGGTAACCCAGCCATGGTCTCAAGAAAGTGCAAAGATTCCTTGAGTAAATGCCTCTTTTGTTTGTAAAAATGCTTCAGTTTAAAGTTCACAAATGTGACCAGTGGCTCAGTCTTGGATCCTGCTGAAGCCACAGATGATCTAAAAGGGTGGGTCACAAGGGGATTTGTGTATCTTCGAGATCCCAAAAATTGCAGGGATCCTAGGATGTTTCACTGTGAAATATTCTTGAATTTTAATATCCATGTCAGGTGATAAGCATGTCTTCAAAGTTCAAATCAATATTGTGGTATGCAATACTGATTCCATTATGGGAGACTTCTGTGAAAAAATTGCCATTGTTTAGAAACTCAAGAATCTTGGATGAATACAAGAATTTATCCATCAACACAACCCCACCCCCTTGTCAGGCTTCATGACATGCATATTTTTGTTGTTATAGAGGGAAGACAACAGGTCTCTTTCATCTGGCTTGAGGTTATAGTATAATCTCCTCTTACTAGAACACAATCTCTGATACTAGCTTCACAAATGTGTTTAAAAAGTAAAACTGGTGGTATAAGGAGTGGTTTCAAAAACTGTTTCTGCATAGCTCATTATATACTGGGTTAACACCTCCAGAATTCATAGCACACTGGAAGATGATCTTTCTTGTGAACAATTTCAGTTCAGTTAATAGATCAACCAACTTTGGTTGGCTTAATGGAACAAACCTTTAACCTTTCTGAGAAAGGGCACTGATGGTGGGGGTGATAGATATGGAGGAAAAATGATAAAACTTGCATCCCCCAATAACACTTACTATCCCACCAGTCACTGGATAAGTTGAAACCATTTGCATTGTCTCCAAAATTGTTGATTCTGGTGACATCTCCTGGAAAACTCCTGTTCCTCATAACTGTCATGGTAGTTGGAAAAAAACTCCACCTTGCCTACCCCGTTTCTCCTGTAGTCTTTTGGATCTCCATGGGCCTTCAAAACCATGTGCAACATCCCTATAATACTCAGAAGTATGCTCATCAGGTTGCCTGTAACACCCTGGGGGTTCTGGTGCATCTGCTATTTGGTTACCAGGTGGTTTGGGGTCATACCTCTCAACTGTAAAGATTTTTGCCAAATATCCAGATTTTGGCCTCATGTTTTTGGTCTGTTTTATTATAAAATTGTGTTTTTTTCCTGGTAAATTAGTGGCAAATCATTAAATATTGAAGTTAGAAAATAATTACAGACACTTGAGTTTCAGACTTCATATCATTCAGAAAATTCATACTGATGCAAAACCTGTTATTCTATCAACTTTCTAAGTTTGTAAGAGCAATATGTAAAAATTGTCCCTATTTTTGGCCCTTTGGCCCAGTTCATTTATGGCTTTGTCCAGATTTCTTGATCTAAGAGGTTGAGAGGTATGTTTGGGGTAGACACATTTATTTTTGTAGTCATTGATGTCCCTGATAATTTTCTTTTGTTTACATTTAAAAGTAACTACTCTGTAGTTCTCCACCTTGACAAACACACTTTTATATTCATCTTGATGGTAGGAAAATAATGTCAGACTTAACTTGACCATCTAAACTGAGCATTTGTTCCCTCAGTTTATTCATTTTTCTGATGAAGTCATGAATCATAATCTCCATTAATTGTATGCTAGTGCTATCAAACAGTTCCAGCAACTCATAATGGGAACAGTGAGCCTTCAAACATCTCATTGGGGTATTTGTACATCTGAAGGCAATTCAGGCTATGCTTGTTTTGCACACAATCATTGAGAAATAAATTGTCCTTTTTAAAGTGCTTTCTACTTTATAGTGAGCTTTGTGAAGGTTTTGATCATGTCTCATAATGTAGGATAATAGTCATTCTCAGATTCTTGAAAATGGGATTCGTTCATCTTGTCAATACATTCCCCAAATTAATGTTTATTCAAAAATAAATCCTGAACGCTGAGATTGCTCACACAAGCAGCACCACAAAGAGGACCATTCAAACCATCCTCCATTCCAACTGGTATGTGGTCCTTTAAAATAAACTATTTAATCAAAACTTAAGGGTCTAGACAGTCCTTTAGAAAAATTGCCACTATTGGTGTTATCACTGTTAACAGGACAAAATGTAATGCTTGGTCTATTAGAAGTGCCAGTATAGCTGTTTACCTGCTCCTTCAGTTGCTCATTAACTTTAAACAGCATAGGGAGGTTAGGCTGTGAGCCAATAGAAGTATAAGCTGTGTCAGGCTCATGGAAAAATCTGGCTGTGACATTCCAGACGTAGAATGCAGAAAACACTTGCAACCAAAAACACCGTGACCAACTGTAGTCTAAAACAAAACAAAAACTGCTGACAAGAAAAGTCACAGCACACAGAGAGTTTAATAGTTTATGCATGCTGTTCCAGTAAAGCAGGAACATTCTCAGAAACAATGTAGCAACTTCCTGCATTCCTTAAACAGTCTTAAAGGCACAAAACATTACAAGACTTAAATACACATGTATTGTTATTGTAAGATAGGAAATAATGCTAAGAAAACATTTAAAAGACAAAGCCCAATGAATGAAAAACATTAACAGTTTTATATATAACATACTTATGTCTGAAGTAAAAAAAAATAAAATGCTAAATGCATCAAGTGTAATGAACCCAGAACACAAACCTGTGTAGAACCATCTCTAAAACCAAACTGCCAAAATATGCATCAGACATGGTTGACATAGAGCTTAGCACTTTGTAAAACCTTATTTAAATTTAGTAAAATAACAGGAATTTTATTAAATTCTAGCTGCCTTAATTCTTAAAATGTGTTTTGTGGAAACAAAGTAATTCAATCCAGAGAATGTCCCTGCATTCAGAAGCAGCTGCCAAGGCAGTTGACATTGTTTTAGATGTGGTTCCCATTCCTCACCTCCAGTAGGCTCTAGAACTGGATCAAGCACAGAAAACCAACATTTTTAAGGTCCGTGCATTTAGTGGAATGCTTGTACAAGGCATTGATGCTGCATGCCTTTTTTATGACATAAATTAGCTGGCAAATCCTTTTTCTCAAAGTGCAAATGGTTTTGCCAATACACAATGCAGGGCTTGAGAAGGAAAAAGCAATGTCCATAACCACTTTACTTTCATAGTTAAAGGTCACTCTGACTGTTAGCAGTTTGGGTAACCTTTCACCATGTAGTGTGTGCTCTGTAAAATACAGCTACATTGTTTGCAAGTCCCACGGCATTTCATGCTGCTGTTCTAAACCACAATGCCTTCACCACCCTTGTTATTTTCTAAAAGGAGTTTAAGGTTCTTACTATTTTTGTAAACAAATCTGGGTTGCAGCCTAACCTGGTCAAACATCCCAAAAGTTCTAAAGACTGTATTCCAATGGTCGTCAATAATTTGAAACTGGAAAGATCTCTCCAAAATTCCACTACAAAAACTTGAATTGAATTCTTGAACTTGACTGAACATTCTTTGTTCTCCGATACATGAGAACGATTTAAAAGTGCTCCATATTTTATGTTTCTGTGTTCACAGGCCCATTGGTAGATATCGTCCGGCAATGTAGATGGATAACCATGCTCAGTAAAAAGATTAATCATAAAAGCTGCCTCCTCCAGCAATGTATGGTCATCAGTCACCAGCATACTCAGCCTTCTTATTTGCCCATTGACTTAGTTCTTTTTCTGAGAGGGGGTGCTGGCTGTCAAAATGTAAATAGGTATTTGAATACATTGGTTTTCTATAGATATTAGACTCGTACTCACATTCATTCTTATTCCTGTAGATAGTGACACCAAGAAATTAATTAAGTCATTATGGTATTGATAGGTGAACTGAAAGAATTTGGTCGATTGCTTTGAATATTTCCTTTCCACAGAATGAATATATCATCCAAATAGCTGAGATGGGTCTATATCATATGATCGAAGTTCCAAAACTTTGAATCATTAAAGGGCGAACTTTAATGACCGACATCTCGGAACTTCGAACACACATAAAAAAAAAAAAAGTAAAAACAGTAAAAATAAAAAATGCTGTATGCAGGGGGGCAAGTCCCCCTGCATCCCTACATGGGGGGCTGCACCCCCTGCTACTTAAATATACCAACTTCAAGATCGCACTACAGTGCAGTAAAGGGAAATCTTCTCTTTCCGTGCTCTATGGCGATCTCCGTTATATGCTTCGAGGTTTTATAACTTTGATCATTAAAGTTTGTTCTTTAATGATATGAAGTTGTAAGACTTCAGTCATATGATAGGAACCTACTTGAGATACCTTTCCACATGAATGAGCAGTCGGGAATTAAACGCAATACTGGTTTCCCATTTCCACAATAACATATTGGCGAAATGGGGGCTGAAGCTGTGTGTTGTTTATAGTATTTATCTTCAAAGTAGACAAAAGTGTCAGGCAAGACTGTTTCCATACACTGGTAGACCAGATTTATGTCATTACTACTCAGGTATAAACCCTTCACCATAGATTCCAAAAAACATTCTATCCCCTACTTATGAGGGAAAACAGAGAAGAAATCCTTAATATCAATAGTCACAAATAATTCCTTAGATATATATGGTAACCCAGCCATGGTCTCAAGAATGTGGGAAGAGTCCTTGAGTAAATGTGCCTTGTGTTTGTAAAGATGGTTCAATTTAAAGTCCAAAAGTTGGCTAGTGGCTCAGTTTTGGATCCTATCAAAGCAACAATTGGTCTAAGAGGGGGATCACAGGTGAATGTGTGTATCTTCGGGATCCCACAAATTGCTGGGATCATAGGATGTTTCATGGTTAAATATTTTCCAGTTTTAATATCCAGGTCACAGGTGATAAACATGTCTTCCAAGTTCAAATCTATACCATGGTATGCAATACTGATTTCATTATGGGAGACTTCCATGAAAAATTCACATTGTTTAAAAACTCCAGCATCTTGGATGAATGCAAGAATTCATCCATCAACACAACCCTGCCCCTCTTTGCCCTGTTTCATTATACGTATAGTTTCATTGTTACAGAGAAAAGACAACAGGTCTCTTTCATCTGACTTGAAGTTATGGCATAATCCCCTATTATTAAAACACCACAATCTGATCCTAGCTTCACAAAGGTGTTCAAAAGGTAAAACTGGTGGTATAAGTGGAAGGTTCTGTCACATGTCTCTTGTTTTCAAATGAGACACTGAGGCACTGCGATGGGTTCCAGTTGTTTTCAGTACATAAGCACATCAGGAGCTGTAACTGAAATATATACTTAAGCTAACTGTCTTCATTACTTCAAATATACTCTCATGTGCAGCTCCATTCATGCCTGCATTCACTCTGGCTGATTATAAAAAATGGCACTCATCTTGCACTTGCTCAGTAAATTATATGCATATGCTGTCTAGCTACAGTGACTAACTCGGTGTGATACACACAGTGTCCTACATCCTCCATCTTTGATTTGTTCAACATGCAATAGCAGAACAAGATATTTTACAAGCTAGATATCACATCAACATATAACAACAAATAAGTTCAAGTCCAGGTTGCTGTTTATCTTGGTATGGGTCTGGAAATTCTACCTGATCTGGTCACATAAAAACTTTGAATGGGTTTAGCAACAGGGACAGTCTCTATGGTTCTTTTACAATTGAAATCTTGAGGATTACATCAGGATTACTTGAAGAAGATACACTGTCCTCTGGAATTCGAACAAGTGCAAAGTCACTCTGAGAAATAAATTCTCTGGCATAGGCAATCTGTTACATCACTGGTTTTGAGGCTGGTAGCAAGTGTCTTCAATTCCTTTTGAAATCTATTCCATCAGATTGTATGATGTAAGATCTCAGTTCTTCACAAATATTTTTGACAATTCCCACTTGGTCATATCCTTTAGATGTTTACATTCTCACAATTTCTACGTGTCTTTATGGTCTAAGAGGTTTGTGGGATTTATCATAGTACAAATTTTGTGACTGGCATTTTTTTCAAGAGTTAATCTTGATCATCCGTTGTTCTTTGCATTTGGTTTCAGTAATTGTTTACTGATCAGAAGAGTTGTTCTAGTTTGTCTGGCATCAATCTCTGAGCAGGTAAACCAAGCAAATTCTCTCAAGGAATGTTTAAGAGATTAAGTAGGTTAAGAAAAACATCAGTACCGTTTCTCCTGGATTTCTCCAATAGTACTTTACACTTTGAACTGCATGCTCAGCTAATCCATTGGACTGTGGAAACTCAGGACTACTAGTAACATGGACAAATTCCCAAGACTCAGCAAATTCTTGAACTGCTGACTTGTTAACTGTGCATCATTGTGAGATACAAGTTTGTGTGGACTGCCATGAACAGAACATTTTGTAAAGAGAGTGCTGTACATTAAATTAGAAAGAAGGTCAATTTCAAATTAATTTGAATAACAGTCTACTAACACAAAATAATGTTGACCATTCCATTCAAAAATATCAATAGCAACTGCTCACTGTGGTAATTCAGGAATCTGGTATAGCTGGCATGGTTCTTTTTGTTGGTGCAATTTAGGACTGTTGCAAATGAAACATGCTAGAGTTTCTTTCTCTATATCTTTTGACATAGAAGGCCAAAATACTATGCCTCTTGTTCTTCTTTTGGCTGAATCAGTAACCAAGTGACCACGATGCAAAATTTTGATATATTCCTGTTGTAATGCTGAAGGAATTACCACCTCAAGAACTTTCTTGATGACTCCATCTTCTACCATGGGCACACCTCTGTAGGGAAAATACTTCTGTATGTCAAATGGTAACCTAGTGTGTTGTGCTGGCCAACCTTGACTGATAACATGTCTTAGCTTATGGAGAACAGGGTCTGAATCTGTATGATTTTTGAGTACATCAAGATGTGATGACAAAAAATGTTTGACTTCCATGACTTCAAAGATTGCTTTCTCATTGTCATGCTGTTCTGTTGTTTGTCTGGGTGCTGTTGAGAAAGCATCAGCAAGGTATAGAAATTTGCCTTTTTTATAGACAACATTGAAATTGTACTTTTAAAATTTTAACATCATGTGTGTTGCAAGTATGCTGTGGCTGTATGTATTGACATTTTCAGAATTGTAACCAGAGTTTGCCATAAATGTAATCACTGAACTTTGAACACGCAAACACTACTGCCAAAAGCTCTTCTTCAGTATGTGCATACTGCATCTTAGTTTGAGTTAAAGTTCTAGATACATAGGCTACTGGTATACCTTCTCAAAGATCACCAAGATCATACGTTGAAGTATCACAAGAAGTTACTGGTTTGTGAACATCATAATTTCTCAATATGGGTGGACTGGCAATTTTCTGTTTCCAAATGTCAAACGCTTTTTGGTGTTATTCCAAACAGGACCAGTTTACAATTTTGTGTGTCAACTCACATAACAGTGCTGAAAGCTCACTCAGCTCTGGGATGAACTTTCCTAAATAGTGGACCATATCAAATAAAAAAAAAATGTTGTAAAGATATGACATTTTCTGGAACTGGCATCTCAAGAATTGCTCCTTGCTTAGATGGATCTGGATGTAAACCAGAACTGTTTAACAAATGACCCATATAAGTAACTTCAGTTTCATTTCTGAGGATTCATTTTAAGATTTACTTCACTAGCATGGTCTAGAACTTTCTTGAGGTTTCTATCATGTTCATCTTCACCATTCCCTCTACCATAATGTTGTCTACTATGATAGCACATGGATAACCAGAAAAAAAAAAGGTTCAATTGCACATTGAAATACTTCACTGGCAGAATTTATCCCAAATGGCATTCTCAAAAATCAGTATCTGCCAAATGATGCATTGAAAGTAGTTAACAATGAAGATTTGTGTTCCAGCGAAATTTATTAAAATTAACTTTTTGCATCTTAGACTGTTAAAACAGTGGTATTAGGCATGAGAGCAGCTTCTTCTTCTACTGCACACACCAGATGATGAGAACATTTAAGCACTTTGTTTAAATCTCTCGGATCAATATATATTTGAATATTATCTGAGCTTTTCTTATAAGCTACGACCATGGAGGATAGCCATTCAGTCAGTTCTGCTACTGGAATAAGGACACATAAATTCACTATTTTGTCAAGCTCTGATTTACTTTGCTCTGCATTGCTACTGGAACCTTCCTTGCTGGTCTGACAACTGCATTTATTTCATGGTTTAACTTCATGGAATATGTGGCTGGAAGTTTGCCAAGCTTGACTGTGAACACCAGCATATTCATTAAAAATACTCTGTGTAAAACTATCATGATTGTGCAGACTTATATGTTGGACCTCTTTATAAAATAAAATCAGTCCCATTCTGAACTGTTTTTGAGGCCTAACAATGACTGCACGTGTCTTTTGACTACAAAAACTGCAAGTCATAACTGTTCCCAGCAGAATGGCATGTGACCATCAGTTTCAATCTCTTCAACACCATAAGCAACTAGTGTTGCAGACTTTGCTGAGTCATGTTTCTCAGCAATTTTCACTTTAGCAAACATTTGTGCTGCTATATTGTACTTGGATCCAGTGTCAGCTTTAAGCTCTGCATGTTTCCCATTAATCAGAACAGTACAAAATATTTCACTCTTTGCTGCCAACTGATGATCTACTGTGTTAACTGTTTCATTAATCACAGAGACACCATCAACATATAACGTTTGCTCACAACTCTCTATCTGATCTACTTGCATCTTCGTATGCTCGCTTTTAATAAAAGTATGTGCCACTAGTAGGCTTGGAAAGTCTTTTGAAATTATTCCACTTTTTACATACGTGACAATGCTGACCAAAAGTTAAGCACTTTTCTCATTTAGGTTCATGACTGCCTCCACAATTATGACAGCAAACAATGAGGTTGGGTGTTGTGGCTTGATTCAGTTTATATTTCTTTTTCATCTTTGCTTTGTGTCATACACTATCAACATCCGTACTAGCAGACACTGCATGCAAATTTTTCTCATTGTAAGCATATATGTATGCTTTTCTATAAGCCCATATATTTGACAAAGGTCAATGGCTTTACTTAACATTAAATCACTGTCTCCATGCAAAATCAGTCTCCCTGAATCATTATTAACACCGCCGATAAACCTGTCTTTTATTAACTCATCTCTCAGATCACCAAATCTGCATGTATTTGCTATTTTTTTAAGTCATTTGATTGTAATATTCATTTGAAGGTTACGCATTTCACTAAATTTACATTTTAAACACTCAAAGTCTTCCCCGTGTTTCAGCCTATATCACAATATGGTGGTTCTCCCCATCCCCTGCATACATGGCAGGTATATACACAAATAAGTGTTCCCTCTCAATGGCTTCTGAGCCAGCTAAATTAAGAAGTATGAATGCCTTTGTACTTGCGTCTTTATCAGAAAATGCAGCCTATATGAAAATATTATATTCTTGCTCAAACAATGGCCAGTTCTCAGCAATATTATTATCAAACACCAGTGGTTCAGATCTGTGAAGTCCCTCTGCCATAACAACAAAATACATTTAAATATAAGCATAGACCAGGTACTTGTAATTATGCTACAGCTGAGCATAACAATCTCTCAGAAAAGGCTTCACTTTAACAGTGCAAACACTGTGAACACTCTGGACACTTCAGATACTTTGAAAAGTTTTAATTAATGTGAAAAAGTAATATATTGCAAAAAATGTGGTCATTTTAGCCATGTTGTACATTTTAGCACTATGAAAATTATTTACAACACTTTTGTATTTATTCTAAAAACTTTTATCAGTGTGTCACAATTTCGGACATTTCATTTATCTTGGTAATAATTCTGAATTTTTGAATGCTATGACACTTATTCCATGACTGAAAAATAATTTAAATCAGTTTAAGTAACTTTGAATAACTGCTACCTTTTGTCAAGTTGGCTCCTGTATATTCCTTTACTTCTAACTGCGTGTCTCATGTTTTGCGAGTTGCTTCAACTTTGAATCCCATTCTGACACCATGTACCATGTCTTTTGTATTAAAATAAGACACTGAGGCACTGTGATGGGTTCAAGTTGTTTATTGTACATAAACACACCAGGAGCTGTAACTGAAACGTATACTTAAACTAACTGACTTACACATTACTTCAGACACACTTGCATGTGCAACTCCATTCGTGCCTGCATTCTCTCTGGCTGACTATACAAATGTCACTGATCTTGCATGTGCTCAGTAACTTATATGCACATGCTATCTAGCTAAAGTGGTTGACTAGGTACAATATACACAATGACCTACAGGTTCAAAATATTGTTTCTACATAGACTGTTATATACCAGGTTAACACCTCCAGAATTCATAGCACACTGGAAGTTAATTTTTCTTGTGAACAATTTCAAGTTCAGTTAATAGGTCAATCACCTTTGGTTGGCTTGACAGAACAAACTTAAAACCTTTCTGAAAAAGGGCACTGATGGTGTGGGTGATAGATACAGAGGAAAAATTATAAAGCTTGCATCCCCCAAAAACACTTACGATCCCACCAGTCCCTGGATAAGTGGAAATCATTAGAGTTGTCTCTGGAATTGTTAACTCTGATCATTTCCCTTGCGAAAATCCTGTTCCTCATAACTGTCATGGTAGTTGGAAAAATCCCCACCTTGCCTATCCTGTTTCTCCTGAAGTCTTTTAGATTTCCATGGGACTTAATAACCCTGTGCAACATCCTAATAATCCTCAAAAATGTGTTCATCTGGTTGGCTATAATCCCAAAATGGGGTTCTGGAGTCTCTGTTATTTATTTACCAGGTGCTTTGGGGTAGGCAGTCTTATTTTTGTAATCATTGATGCCCCTAATAATTTTCTTTTGTTTATATTTAAATGTAACTGCTTCATAGTTGTCCACCTTGATAATCACACTTTTAAATTCATCTTGGCGGTAAGAAAATAATAAGTCAGAAAGACTGGTTAGTGATGCCGATAGGTTTATTTGGAGTGAATACTCCTAATATCAGCACACCAAATGACAGCACACCAGATAAAGTTATATCTGAAATGTTAAATATGTTGGATTACAACATGCTGAAATACAAGAAGCTCTGTTTAGAAATTGAATACTTCCAATAGTGTTTGAGGTTAGAAATTGTGCCAAAAGGACTCAGAACCTGGCATTATCTGACGGGACTTGTGCCAGATTCAGTTTTTCATCAAGATCTAATAAAACTTTTCAATCAACAAGGGCTCACATTACTACAAACCATGATTAAACATTATACCTTGTCAACAAAAGAATTAGAACCAGTCATTGAATCTCTTGATGCACAAATTAAGCAACATACGGACTTTATAAGATATAAATATGAATATCAGCATTGCTTTCAAAGCATAGAACAACATCTTGAGAAAATAAGACAAACCAAAACTAAAAAAACTGCAAAGAGACCAGTTACAATACAAGACAGGGTCGGCATACCCCCCACCCCCAAATTCACAAATATGGTCAAAGCAACAGATGACAAAGTTTAGATTGAATGATGGCACAGATATGTTGCAGAACATCCCATTGGCAACTGAGGTTTCACAGCAAGGAGAGATGCATAACAACATTGACACAGATGATATGCAAAATGAGGACATTAGAAGGAGCGAAAGAATCAGAGAACATAATAATAACAACAACAATGAGGCAAGGAACAATCAGGCTACTACTTCTAACTTCAAACAGGGTTTTCCACGGCGTGGCCAAAAGAAGCAGTGGAACAGGAAGAAGAACAACAATTACAGGAGATGACACTGACAAATCAACAACAAAATGCATTAGTTATTGTGAGGAACAAACAGGAGGATTATATGGTTTACAATTTCTCAACCTTTCATGTAACAGAAAAACTAGCAGACATGTTGTTTAAAGGTTTGACATTTGTACCCACAACCAAAATGAATATTGCACAAACAATTTGTGATCTGAAGTTATTTCTAAGGAAACTAAACTTGAAACAACTCTTAGGTGGACATCCCACAACAGGCAATCAATTAAGGGTTGCTAGTTGTTATAATCCTTCATTACACAACACACTGTATACTTTTGAAAAAATATGTGAATTAGATCTCAGGAGATTGAATGAGCATGGTAGAGATTATAAGTACAACATGAGTAAGGATGAGAAGGATAATATAGATTTGTTGTTGTCAGCCAATGTAAGGGTGATGAACCCAGACAAGGGAGGGGGACTCATAGTGATGGATACACCAGATTATGTGAGGAAGATCAAGCAAGTATTAACATCTGACACATATGAAACATCTTCTATCAATGAATACAATAGATCGAACCAATTTATCAAAAGTTTTTTAAATGAACTATTCAATGAAGCAAGAATAGATATTCAGACATTTAATTATCTGATGGTTGAGTCTCCAAGAGAACCCTCTATGTTTGGAGTGCCCAAAATCCATAAAAACATCAATGATCCACCCTTTAGGCCAATAGTGGATGGAAGGAGATCTTCCACTTATGCTTGCGCCAAATTTGTGGACACAATAATGAAAAAATATGTAGCAACTGAACAGTGGATCATAAAAGATTCTTAGGCATTTTTAGAAAAAATTAACAATCTTGAATTTCAACAAGAAAACAACTTCCTAACAGTGGATGTTAAGGAGCTATATACCAGCATACCACACCAGCTAGGTATAGACTGGGCTATAGCAAGAATGCGGCAATAAAATGCCTCAGAGGAGGAAGCCATGTTAGTAATGGAATTATTGGATGTCATACTGTCGTATAATTTTATTTTTTTTGATAATCAGTTTTACATTCAAAAGAAAGGAGTAGCAATGGGATCGCCTTGTGGGTCTAGTTTCGCTAATTTGGTGATGTCATATTGGGAAAATAAATTTGTGTTTGAGAATAATTTTCTCCGAAACACAAATAAATTTTACGTGACATTTATAGATGATATATTTATAATCATTAAAGGCGATGAGAATGTTGCAGAAAAAAATATCAATACATTAAATAATTGCACAGAATTTTTACAACTAACCCACACATTTAACACAGATTTGATTTAATTCCTGGATGTAACACTGAGTAAAAACATACAACAAAAAGTATACGAATCAAAGATATTTAGGAAACCTACATACTCTAATAAATTCCTACATTATTCTAGTGCATACCCAGTATATCAGAAAAAGTCACTGGTCAAGGGCCAGCTAGTTAGAGCTGCGCGAATGATCACTACTGACGAAAATTAAGAACAATAATGCTCAAGTTTGAAACAGATGTTCTTAAACAGAGCATATCCCATTGCTTTGTTAGAAGCCTTAATTGAAGAGGTAAGACTTAAAAGAATAAATGGGCATTTTGAACCCATTTTGAAGCAAAAAAAATTGCTCTCTCTAATAATCAATCTGTTCCACACTTAGGAAATGTAAAGCAATGAATAACTGAACATTCAAATAATGTTGAGTTTAACTCAGCTTGTATTTTGAGATTTTCCTTGGATTTCCTTAGTATAAGATAAATTATAATGAAAAATTGGGCAGTCTTAAATGATGACAGCAGTTTGATATCAAAACTGAGCAGTTCACCAAAGATTGTTTGGAAAAAAGGTTTCAGTTTCAAAGAACTGTTCCAAAAGAAACCACAACAGAATTCTCTGACTCTTCACAAAGGCATGATGCAATGTAGTAATTGCTCCTATTGCCATTACGTGTCTTTAGGAACCAAAATAGAGGTGAATGGGATAAAGTTGTTTATTAAATGTAGATTTAATTGCAACTCGAGAGGAGTGGTTTATTTAGCAACTTGCCAAAGGTGCCCATGTTTCTATATAGGAAAAACGGAGCGCAGATTAAGAGACAGGGTTTATGAACATTTGAGGAGCATTAATTTGCACAAAGAAGAAAATGCCCTGGCAAGACACACCATGATTCACCCTGAACATAAATTTAGTTTCAAATGTATTGACCAAGTTAAACAAGATGTGACGGGGGGGGGTCCTTTCAGTTTACTATTTGAAAAAAGTGAACTTTTATGGCAAATAAAACTCAACGTTTACACATATCCAGGGCTAAATGAGAAATGTTCATTAATGTGTATTTTAAAATTGAAAAGCTTAGAAAGATAGCCACACAATAATGGTTCCTTCATTCATTTATCATTATTATTATTTTTTACAATATTTCAATTAATCATAGAAATTGACAAACTCAATTAATAGAAATACACATCAAGTGGGAATGATATAATATTCAGCATATAGGAATACATACATATGTATCATCATGTTTATGAGTTTGTTGCTATAAATTATTGTTCACATTTTTTACATAAGTCCTAGTCCCATTTGTAGTATAAGAACAGTAACATAAGAACATCTACTGTATATGCACTGTTGCTTTTGCATATTGGTCTTAGCATCAATATTTGTATTGGTGTTAGTTTAAAACAAGATGGTTACAATGGAATTGTTTTTATGTTTTTATTTTTTTTTATTCAATGGTTTTATTATCACCAATGTTTTTTATCCATCAAGGTTTTTATTATTAATGGTATTGTGATTTTAAACGATCTACTTATTTATTTCTCAGGGTTTGAGGAGAATTTTAAACTCTTGATCAAAGTTATGTGTTAGTAAAATGCCAACCTCTCTGAAACAAGTTATAACATTATAATTTTGTTCATTTATGAATATGGGTATCAGTTTTTAAATAAGCCTTTTCCTTTAAGAACAAATAATGTCACTAAATAGAAACAAAGTTTTTGGCGGGTTATTTTTTCATATATATCATTTGTAAATGAATGAATTTTGTGTTCTGAGGAAGTTTAACCAGTACAGTTAGACGAAAAGCGTGTAGTATTTAAAGCATTTAAATTTAATAAATAGAGTGTTTCCAAGAGTTACAGCTTTAGTGGTTTCTTGTACTGAGTTTTTGGTTGATTAGTTCATAGCAGTTTTTTAATAAGTCAGACTTAATCTGACCATCTAAATTGTACATTTGTCCTCTGGTTTATTAATTTGCCTGAGGTCACGAATCATAATCTCCATTAATTTTATGCCAGTCCTATCAAACAGTTCCAGCAATTCATGGTGAAACAGTAAGCCTTCAACCACCGCCTTGACATACTTGTATATTTGTAGACCTTTTTGGGCCATGTTTATTTTGCACACAATAATTGAGAAATAAATTGTCCATTTGAAGTGCTTTGCATTTTAAAGAGAACTTTTTGAAGGTTTTGTCTCTCATTGTAGGGTGATAGTAATTTTCATATTCTTGAAAATGGGCTTCATTCATGTTGTTAATAGAGTCCCCAAATGAATAAGCCAAAAATAAATCCTGAAAGCTGAGATTGGTTACACAAGCAACACCACAATCAGGACCATTCAAACCAGCCTCCATTCTAACTGATGTGTGCAGTCCTTTAAAATTAACTGCTTCAGTAAAACTTAAAAGTCTAGACAGTCCCTGTGTTTGTGTGTAGGGATACAATAGAATCATAGCCTATCCTGGACTGTGAACTGCAATAGTAAAAATGATGTCTGCTTGGCTTCATGTATATTTTGTCCAATATTTTATATAGGTAAGGCAACTGGAAAACTTAAGAACAAGATACATGAACACGTGTATGATATTCATAAGGGTAATACTAAAAACGCCCTCTGCAGGCACAGACAGAGATGTAGTGAATTCAACAAATGCACCATTTTTTTGTTATTGACAGTGTACTACACAGTGATCTAGGTGATGATTTTAATAAGAAGCTCAAAATAAATATATTAAACTGGCAAATTAGGTTAAATGCATGTATAGAACCAGGTTTCAATGCTTCTATGTCCTTAGTTTGTGGTTTAAAGGGCATGGTAACAACATTATGAAATGGAGTTTAAAGTTTTTATCATGCTTTTATGTTTACCATCAAGTTTTTCATTTTCACTAGACCCTTTGCCTTTAAGAGTTAATTATCTGTAATCATTTATAGAATCTAATTGGTAGCCTAATATTATTTAATTATCGTAATGAGTTTACTAGTTTTTGCACTCCGACAAAGTCTTGTTTAATACAAAAGTGCTTAGTGGTGGATACATTAAGAGTTATTTATGGCACCAAGTTTACAGTCATCTGCAAACATGACCAGCCATAAACCCTTAATATTTCTTGACCTTTGAGAAGCAAATGCCAAAGAGGAGTGTTCCAAGGAATGAATCCTTTTGTGCACCACAAGTGACAGGTCTTTTGGAGGATGTTTGAGAGTCCCCTTTTTCTTTGTAAATGGCTCTAAATATAAAGCAAATAACAAAGGGGAGAGAAGGCACCCCTGCCTGGTTCCTCTATTCAGACAAAACATTTTAGAGAATAACCTTTCCACGTTAATTCTTACCTCCACTCCCTCATATATCATCATATATCCTACTAAATAACTGTATTTTTGGACCGGAGCATGCAAATGCATTTGTTGCCCTACTCATAAAATCCCAGCTTACTCTGTTGAATGCTTTCTCTGCATCAAGATCCAACACCAACAGTGGCGTTTTCTTAGATTCTGCTTTCCCTCTAGATCATCATTGTTCTGTTGATATCAACTGTTTACCTCCCCCCCACAAAACTATATTAATCCATATATATCAGTTTTGGCAACACCTTTGCCTTTATTTTTAGCCAGTAATAGTAGGTATTACAGCCACCAATGCTTCCTTCCAAGATGTTAGTGCTTCCCCTTTTTTTAAAATATTTTTTAAACAAAGATTTCCAGATCTTTATCACTTTCTTCCCTCCTAACTTCCAAACTTAGGCTAGAATGGCATCTGTTTCTGGACACTTTCCATCACCATTTTTGTCTCATATTCTCTCCTCTCCTCCCATCTTAATGGTTAATTGTTGAGCCCCATTTTGTTCTAATCTGGGTGTACTTAAGTCTTCCATAAATATTTCCACTTGTGCTATTTTGTGATTGCCATATTGCTATGCTTTATACAAATTTTCATAAAATTTCAGAAATATCTCTAATACCTCTAAAGGGTCTCTAGTTATTTTTCTTGTTATAGGTTCCCTAAGTCTGGCAACAACCATTGCTACTTACTGTTGCCTAAGTCATTGTGCTAAAAGTTTTTGTACTCTGGAGATATTATCAAAACCAGTTGCTTAACAGCAATGTTTCTAAACTCATGAATATTATCCATATACTCCGCTGGAGTGCGGGGAGTGCCTTCTGTGTGGAGTCTGCATGCCCTCTCCGCGGTTGGGTGGGCATTAGAAAGACATGCGTAAATGGGTGTGCCTTCACTGAAGGTTGAACGTCGAGCTGGCACCTCAGCATTCGTGAAAATCTACTGCCAATCATTAGCAGACCGGAGTTCCACTGTGGCGACCCCTAACCGGGAAAAGCCGAAAGACAACAACAACTCCCTTATTTTCTCTTAAACACCCTGCAGTTATGCTTCTTCTTATTTTGTGAGTCTCCCCTTATTCTGCAATACTTAACCTTTGTCAGGCTCTCTAAATAATGTCTATTACTTCTTGACCATATCTATTTTTTGTTTTATTTCTTCCGTGTTATTGAACTTTATTTTCAATTTATCTTACAATAGCTATAACTTCTGAAGAAATGTCTAGCTTCCCTAATATCTTTTGAATAATTTCCACTACCCATTCCTTAAATTCCTCACTTGTTAACAGGTAGGTGGAAAAGTACCAGTGTCTCATTTTTACTTCATTGCTTTGCATTTTAATCTTAGTGTTTGTTGGTGCATGAACTGAAATTGTTATTGGATGCTTGTCAGAGCTTTCAATTAAATGGACATTTTCATGTAAAATATAAGTTCTATCTAGTCTAGCCCACTTATTGTAACTTTTAGGAATAATATGCAAGTTCCTACTACAGAATTCATATCTTCTGTAACAAATATTTTCTTACAGTTTTTCAGAAATCTACCTTTTTTGTTATATTTTTCCCATATAGGTCTCCCAGATACAGTTTTACTGTTGCAAATTGAGTTGCATTACCTACCTGTAAGTAATATTCCCTACTGAAAGCTAATTATTTCCCCAAAAATTTCCCAAGCTCCATTAATAAGTAGTTTTTGTGGAGTATAAGTACATGCCAGCTTAAACCTCCTCCCTTGCCAATAACCCCTTACTAAAACAAATCTTTTTTTCCCACCTCTATCACTATTGGAGCTCCTGTAGCAATAAGTATAATTACTTTCCTTTTCTGTTGTCCCTGATATTCTGCTGAATATCCATCTTGAAATAATTTTGTTATCAAAGTTACATGATAATTTCTTCCAAATGTGACTCCTGCAGCATTGCTATTTGCGCTCTAAATTTCTTGGTATAATTCAATGCTCTTACCTTTCTGTCTATACCTGCAAAGCAATTTATGTTCCAAAATAATATGGATAGTTAATCTGTTATGATAAGAAGTTATTGTTCCGACCTATTATATATGATAGCTTTTCTGAATGTTCATTTCCAACTTTTGTTTTACATGTACACACTGTTTGGCAGGTCATTATTTTATACAGTTCTTCTCATCTCCACTCTTAATTATATCATATTTTTGTTAGACTTTTTCTGTTAATAATAACTCTCAAACAAAAAAGCACTTTGTCAGAATACCACCATCACCTATTAACATAGAACAAACACACAAAAGTATGTACATCTTCAAAAAACAAAGTTTAACCCTCCTGAAAGGGGAAAAAAATACCACAAATCAATGTACTCACAGGCATTACCTAACCTAAAATTCAGGTTATCCATGCTATAGCACATGTCATAGGCTGTGCCCCCAACTACATTGATTGCTGTCTGTTCCTTTTTATCTCAGTTCCCCTCCCAGATGTGAGCAACAGCTTGTATACTTTCAAAAAACAATAACTTTTAACTTTAAGAAAATGTGTGCTGGTTATCTTTAAATTTAAATAAATTATACACTGTACTATTGAATGCATTGATTCATTAAGGCTACTGGGGAAGCTGCTACCTGATATTCACTTCCAATAATCTGAGTCTTTATTTTGTCCTGAACTGCTTGCCCTTGTACCTTCAAATTTTGCATTTCCCTAAGCAGACAATGCTCAGAACTCTCAAGAATAATAGCTTGCACCTGCAGACAACTTGTATCCATGGGGGCATACAAGACATAATGTACAACTGCCTTTAGCTACGTACTTCTTATCCCCCTGAATATTTGTTAAAGAAAAAAAAAAAAGACAAAAAAAAGACAAAACCAGGCTAATAACATCACATATGCAAGAAACTTTGCACTTCTCATGGCATTCATTTTGTCTTATTTTTCAAGCCTACATGCTTACAAAAAACATTTGATTTTAGATTAAGCCAAGGGCATTAATCCAGATATCGCCAATGCAAAAATATAGCATCTCAACTCTACATATAATCAGTTCACTTTTACACCCCATCCTACAGTCCAACAGCATAATATTGCAGCATATTAACTTAAACTTGATTTGTCCAGCCTTTCTTATCTTTTTACATTGTAATCCCTATATTTTGCAAAATTTAAAAAGTACCTATTAAAGTTAAATATCCTACCACTTACAGCAATCACTGAAAAAAACTCAGCCTCATTCCGACATTTAAGGAATTCCTGACTACATACTACACAAATCTGTTTTATATATGACATGCAGCTTATATCATAAAATGGTTTATGCAAATGCTATTAAGAAGAAATTTGTTTTACTTAGAGTTACCTTTTAATTCCTTTCAGTGTCATTCAAAAAATTAATGGCATAAATAGGGTATATGTTTCACAATCCACCCATAAGTTTAACAAAGTCAACAAAAGTCCAATCTTTCTCAGTCATTTTTTCTTGAAAAAAACATATTTTCAAAAGTGGCAGACACTTTAGAATTTCACATTTATTCACTAATTTAAGTGTTGATGGTCTGCTCATCTATATTTGTCAACATCAGACTCTGGTTGAAGTCCATAGTACTCCTGATACTTCCAGTCAACTCCTGCACATTTTTCTGTCTCTCAAACATTTTCCTTTGGAACACTGGAAAATGTTTTACTGGCAATGTCTGTCTATGAGCTTTTATGGTCAGAAGTATAAGAAGCGGAGTCCCTTTCTGTTTGTTGGCTCACTTCTTGTTTGATAAACCTTTGTCTCTACTCTTTAGAATGTTATGCATTTAAGATGTATTTGATCATCCAAGAAAAAAATTCTCCAAAGACAGCTGGATGCAAAAGCTTAAATCTCACACCTGCCTCTTGATATTCCCTGATTTCTGGAATAAATATGCTTCTCTTCTACCTAGGTGTACAGTGAATAATCATTTTCCACAAATACTCTACTATCTGTAATTTTTAATGTTTTGCCCTTCTGCTACAAGTTTGTCAGGGTCAACATTATTCTGCTGGTATGATTACATTTTTGCCTACACAGGTCCTTTCGGATAGGTTTGGAGTACACATTTGATGTCCCCTTTTAATTAACACATCCTGCTGTTGGATACCAATCCAGTTGCTTATTTGTGCTTTCATAAAAGTAACACAGTCTGTACCTTCCAGATTCTCTGAAACAGCAGAAAATCTCAGGTTTTCTCTGCTTGTTCTGAATTCTAACAGACAACTTTTGAAACAGCTCTTCTTAAGAAGTCGCATACTCATCCAGACATTTTTTCATTTTATGTTTTGATTTTTGCAAATTTAACAGTTCATCTGACTAGCTAGTCAAAGCTTTTTCTATTTTTCAAGCCTTTTGTTATTTGAGTTGATATACTTCTTCAATGTTTCATTTATTTTAATTAGCTATGAGTGCATCTGATTTATTTTTCCTGTAAATTATTGGAAGCCGTCTCTTACACCAAAGCTGGAGCATGAACTACTTTTTGCAGAACAGCCAAAGGATTCTTTGCAGTCAGTGTTTTCTCTTCACTTTTACTAGTTGCTTTTCTTTCAAGTTCTCTTAATTTCTTTTCTGGTATGTAGGCCATGTTCTTCCTAGTGAGTAACTAACTTTTACTCAAGCTGTCAGAATTACTGGCTCTTATTTCTCAGTTACTTTTATCACACAGGGAGATCTGAAATTAAACTGTTGATCAGTGTGGAGTCATCTTGGAAGTCTGAGAGATGAGACTAAAGTATAACCAAGGATTTTCCACCAGCAGATGTGCTATGTTTTCTGATTCTGGGTATATGATTTAATTTATAATTAGCTCTGTGCAGTGCTGGTCATTGTTTCTGAGGTTTCTGACATGATTAAAGAAGGTGTTATAGAACCTGTTTATATTTGCATTCCGTCATATGGGTTTATTTTTTTTTATTTAATTTGGCATTGTATTTAATTCAAAGGGGATAGCTCATTCCATGCAGCTATTTACATGTGTATAGAATTTGGCAGCAAATTACTCCAAATAAGTAGTGTGCTCATCAATTTGGAAGGAAATTTTGTTTTTATCTGGGTTATCACTCAGTGGCACAGTGAATAGCATTGTCATCTTACAGCAAGAGGCTCACTGGTTCAATTCTCAGCTGGGGTGTCTTCTGTGTGAGTCTGCATGTCCTCCCTGGGTTCATGTGGGTTTCCCCTGGGTGATCCAGTTTCTTCCTACATTTCAAAGACTTGCAGTAGGTGGATTGGACACTGTAAATTGGAAATAGTTATGAGTGTGCGTAAAAGTTTGTGGTATGGAAGAACAGCCGCAGCAGAGTTAGCCACCTGGCATTGTGAACCTTGGCTCTAAATGATTGTCACTGTTGAAGTGACACCCTTACTCCATGTGCAAAAAAAATGGGAAAAGGGGTTGCAGATGGCTGGCTCACTCAGTTTTAATAGATTAGATTTAGAATAAACTTTGAATATAGAGGTATTAGAAAATGCTTCTAGCTTTAGTCTTATGGTAAATGTCACTCATGTGTGATCCATCTTAACCAAGGGGGAGTTTAACAATGGTGGAGAGCAAAGCAGTCCCATACTGGTATGGA
Source organism: Protopterus annectens (assembly GCF_019279795.1). Classification (NCBI taxonomy): domain Eukaryota; kingdom Metazoa; phylum Chordata; order Ceratodontiformes; family Protopteridae; genus Protopterus; species Protopterus annectens. Next base: position 1,079,053,874 of record NC_056725.1, read on the forward strand.
CCAAGTACAAGATGTTATCAACACTGGATGAGACATAGAATAACTGGGCCAGATAGTTTATATTAATATATCCAGAAATTTCTGAACATACATGTTTGAGGATGTATGAGGATGTATAAGTGAGTGTCCCAGTTGTTGGAGGGGGTAGTTAAACTCATATATGGGAACTGTGTTTGCTTTATGCATAGGGACTCTATACTATTTAGGTAGGAGCTATAGACTGATGGAGACACAGAGGGCATCATTAGCGATGTTAAGATTTTTTTTTTAATCGTAAGTTGTACTTGGGAGAGTTCTAAGTTGTCGTCTTGTCTAACAAATATGGATGTGAAATAGTTGTGCAACAATACAGAGGCAACATCTTTTGTGCTATAATCTGGTGTGGTGGGCATAAGCATGTGGTAGGCATTGAAGGTCTGCACTGATGAAGTTGTCTCATTCGTCTTGAAATAGGTCTCCATGGAAATGCATATGCCAGTGTTTTCAGAATAATGAGTGCTTGTAAGGAGTGAGGTTTTATGTTAAGGCTCCCATCATTAAGCAACAATACCTTTATGTTATCCAGATTCTCATTTGTTATGTTGGAAGCATTAGGAGACTGATGTTGCTTAATAAAGGCATTATGGGAGTTGAAACTTATTTAGCAAATATAGAAAGCTTTAGGAAATAGGTGCAGTCCCTCTTTGGCAAAGCAGTAAGGACTGTCAAATATCTTCTCCCAGGCTGATATGTGTTGTATATGGAGCTATAAAGTCTATAGACAAGGGTCATGCAGTGCACCCAACTTATCTTAAACTGGCTAAGGCCTTCAGCACCATACCCCATTCACCATTATTGAATCATTCAGAATCTAAATGTAAAAAATTAACCATATTTTTAAAGAAGGATATCAAACTGGCTGAAAGATGGAACCCCAAAAAAATGCAAATTACAGGTGCCTCATCAAAAAGCATGACAGTGATAAGTGATATCACTCAAGGCTTTGTGTGAGGCATCTCAATTTTGGTTTTTACTTCTCAGATATCCAGGTAGTAAATCAAAGTGTTTTGGAAACAAAGCTTGTTGATAACTGCAAAATGGATGTTATTCAGTCACCCTTTGGCACCACAACCCTCCAGAATGAGTTCTTCCTAGTAAAGTCTTGGTGTACAAAAACAGGTTCTAGCTCAGTTCTAAAAGTGTAATATTGTCACTCTTGGTAGTCAACCCCTCTTCTCATACTGTACAGACAATAAGAAACTGTAGCCAAGAACCATGGAAGTTAAGTTGATAATGCCCTTTCTTTTGACCATTCTTGCAATAACAGTTGTAAGAAAATCCTTTTATATAGCACAGCTAATTGTAAGAGGAATATCTTCAAGGTGTAAAGAAGGAGGTAGTCACTCTCTTATATTCAGCATTGAGCAGACCAGTTATTGAGTACAATGCTTTCTCCTCTCAGGATGCATGTGACTAAACATAACAATCAATTACAATGTTCCTACACAAAAATAGCTTGGGCTTAAACATCTTGGCATATTATATCAGTCCAGAAGATCTAACCATTTATTCTATGTCTTACAGACTCTGGAGGAGAGATCTCCATCTTGTTTACTGTGCCATTAGAGACCTGGTTGTTCTGGACCTCCTTTATCTCCTCACATCCTACATCCTCCAGTACTAGAACCTGGTAACTAAATCTTCATCAGCATATAAGTAAAACACAACGGAGGGACAGATTTATAACCCAGCACCTCCCAAACTTCTGAAATAAACTTCTACTTGTTAAGGACTGAGAGTCTCTCTCTTCCTTTAAAGACAACCTAGATGGCTGAATCGGCATTTGAAATTTTATTCAGGGAGTCAATGATTTGATCCTGGGCAAAAGTGATGCAGCTAATGGGTGGGTAGAAAGGTCTAAAGGTTCAATATTAATTTATGGAATTTGATTATTTACTGGTTTACTTTGTCTTCTCCATATTAGAAGTGTTATCCTTCTACTCCTTAATTAACTGTCCCATACAGTATATACCTTCTTACTGTACTCATGCATGGCTGGTGGCAAAAATTAGTTTTTTCACCTTTTGTTTTGAAATTTAATTTTCTCCAATTAGGCTTTCAAATATAGTATTCACTATACTTATGTTAATTGTCACAACAGATAGCTTTTTAATTTTAGATTACTCTCCCTCCAGTCCACTGCACTACACTTTTTTAAATCTGGTTATGTAAATTTAATAGCACAAACAACATCCTCTGCTTATACTCATGATAAAAGTATAGCATTTTGACACTTACATGTTAAGAAAATGTCACTCAAGATAAGAAAAAAAACATTTCAATCAGAAAGCCACACCTTAAGTATTTCTAAATGTTGTATTTCTACAGTGACTAAAAATGAATATTACCAAACTGCAGTTTCAGTGTATTTTGTAATTTTAGTCAGCTTTTTAAAAATACAAATAAAATATATAATAAGAAAGTGGTCATACTTGGATCACAATACTGAGCAGATGTATTTTGTTTTTTTTTTTTCAAAATAGTATAGCTTGTGCATATATAACCAGTATGTAAACTATAAAATATTCACAAAAGTTACTGGAAGAGATATGTTTGAAGACAGATGTTTCTAACACTGGTGGAAATTGTGCAGACATTCTATTTTCTAAAGAGAATAACATTAGAATTGTACAGTTTGCCACCACTTTGTGTGTGTGTGTGTGTGTGTGTGTGTGTGTGTGTGTGTGTGTGTGTGTGTGTGTGTGTGTGTGTGTGTGTATGGGTCTACTTCAGATGACTGAAGTTTCCAAATCCCCTGCTGTTTAAATATACCAACTCTGAGATCGCAATACAGTGAGGAAAAGGTAAAAGTTCCCATTCCATGTTGTATGGAGATCTCCGTTCAGAATGTTCAAAATTTTAAAACTTCAATCATATGGTCTCGGCCATATGAAATTCTAAGTTTTAAAACTTGGATCATCTGAAGGAGGACCTATATATATATATATATATATATATATATATATATTTTTTTTCTTTAGCGGTATGCTGTTTCCAAGGCTTATTAGTCTTTTCAGCACAGTGTTAGACCACTAGTGAAAAGATAATGCAACAGTAGAATGAGAGACAAAAATGTATTTCATGTACAATACGAAATAATTTATTATACTTTCAAAGCAATAATTTCTGTTATCAGTCATAAGATAATGCTGCTGTTGTCAGTAGTAAACTTTTCCAAATGTCAACAGAGGCAATGTTTGATATTTATACTGCTTGTCTTCTATAGCATGTATTTTGTGTACCATTTATTTTTTAATCACCTAACCTTCCAAAAAATGTACATTATTTCAATTAATAATAATGAAAAATACTAAATAAGTACATAGGACATATTTAGTCATATTTACAGCTTTCAAATTTACTTTCAATCTACGGTAGAAAATGCTGCAATAATAAAGTATTAATCCATTCTTTTGGTTTTATGGGATATTTTATAATAAGTTCAGTTCTAGATTCCAAATTGCTGGATATTACCATATAATAATCCATGAGTTTTAACAGTGGTTTATTGATGTAAAGAATATATCAAAGTATACGTTTATGTAAGCTATTACAGGTTTTAATTATATTTCATTTATTTTCTGTAAGTTATTAAAATCACTCTTCTCCTCCAACTAGCATTTGTACTTATTTTGCAGAAAACTGCACTATACTATGATGGAATAAGAAACAGAAAATGTACAAACAAACCTGAATAACCATTCTCCATCTGATAAATGTTTGATCTAATTTACTAGCCCAAAAGTTGCAACAACTTGCAGAGTGAAATGAGAACTGTAAAAGATGGAAAAACAAGGTCATATCTCTGTGAATAAAATGGTATAGGATAAAATATTTACTGTGGCATGCAATGCTGCCTTCATTTATAATACAGAAAACAAAATTAACTTGTCACTTCATGTCAGTATCAATTTTAAATTCTAATGCATTATTTATATATAACTTTTCACTTGAAAACACCCTTGAACTTATCAAATTAATAACAAAATGAAGAGAAAACTAAGCTGACTACTGGGTTTAGTCTAAATACCAGATCCTATATAACTCCTTAGCAAAAAAAGAGATTTTAGCTTTGCACTTCAGTGAGTCTGTAGTTTATGCACACTGCTGCTGGAAAAATAGATAGCATTTCTAAAATGTCAATATGTCTAATCCTTTACTTATTGGAACTTGTTGCCTTACTAGTGTTACACTACAATGTGAGGTGCACTTATAACATAAATACATAAATATGTATTTCAGAATTATATATTGACATAAATAATTTAGAAATTAATAAGTCTTTAGTGTATATACAGTTGTATGCATGCACAGGCAATTAATCTTCCCCTGCATATCAACTAACAGAAAAAAAAGTACAGAAGACAGAGTTGTATTTACTGAATCTAAATTATTATGATCTCTGAATTATGTTTAAATCACTTACCATGTTTGTTTTCTTCATTGTGGCACAAAATTAAAGTATATTTATTCTTCCAGGTCAACCCAATCTACTCACAGTGTTCAGTCTCTCTCTGGTATCTGTGAATCACTCTTGTATACTATGCTCTTCTTGGATTACTTGTTTCATGGATTTAGGTACTTTGTATGGATTAAAATTAAAATGTATTTCCTTTCCTATTACTGGCTTTTTAACATTCCATATTTATGCCTACTTTTTGATATTTGTCCTACATTCTTTATAGTGAGAGTCCCATGATATATATATATATATATATATATATATATATATATATATATATATATATATATATATATATATATACACACACACACACACACACATATGCATGCATGCATATATTGTTAGCAGTACAGTTTGTAAGGCAGCCTGAGAGTCCACACATTTTTATGGCTAAAACATTAGAGTACCGATTGACATAAAAATATTACTACACCTTGGAGTTGATGTGAGTACCTCACTGCAGGCAGTTCTGAGGGGAGACCACATGGTACATTAGCATATGCCCCTCCACTGGCCTACCTCATTAGTATGCAGAGCTGCTGAGGAGACAGCCTTGTACAGTGCTGCATGAACTGCCTTTCCACAGCACCATGCTAGGGCTTTCTCTGGGACAGAAATGGTTACTGTGAGGTATATACATCATGCAGAACTCACAGTAACCTTTTTGAATTTGGTTCTTTACTTGAAAAAATTAGAAAGATAACATATGGATATTATTTTCTGTGTTAAGTAGGTCACATCTGAACTTGATAAAATGAGAATAAGAGAGATAAGGGTGCAGCCTGTGTTATTTCTAAGTTCTTTGCATTTCAGGAAAATAATCAGTTATTTATGACATCACTTTTTTACACAGTTTGATAGAGGGAAATTACCAAGACTGCATAACTGAATTGAGTAGTAGGATAATAAAAAGAAAGGAAATATAATGTCAATATGAATATAGCAGAATGTACATAGGATAGAATGAGAACAAAGATGAATTATGGGATATGGCTAACATGGTATGATAGTATTCTTCTGAAGTGTTATATTAAAGAAAGCTGGCAAGAGTAAGAGGAAATTTTGAAGAAAAGTATACTGGGAAGTGAAAAACTTTTGGAATTATCATGGAGCATTAGATTTATTGTGGAAGCTGTCTTATTAGAAAATACCATTTAAAGGTGAGATGAGATATAAAGCTAAAGAAGAGAGGAAATTTTTGCATATAGAATATGAAGGAAAATAATTAATCATGTATTCCTGAATATAACAAAATTAAAGATTTTTGTAGTAAGGCTGCCCAGATAATAGGTGATAGAAAATTAGAACATATCACAGGAAAAATATATTTTATGTCACACTCATGAGGGAGTGTTAGAAGATGAAATTGAGAACAATTACAGGATTTTTGTTTTTATATGGATAATATGTTAGGGAAGGTTTCTTTCTTTATTTCTTTCTTAGATTTGTTTTCCAGGAATGTCCAAGTGAGCTAAAAGCCCCATTTCAGTGGAGGCTTGGGGAAAAAGACATTGGGATAAAACATTGTACAGTATGTAAAATAAGAGATGTATAATGCACCTCTCTTATACAGGAAAATTGCCAAAAATGTCAAACATATATTATATAATACAAATGAAAAACAATCTGCACAACTGGATAAGTATTGAGTAACACACATGCCACTGAAAACACATAAGACACTGAAGTGTCCATTAGAAAAAAACAATAATATAATTAGGATGTAAGTGAAATTAATTCATTTGACAGGAAAAAATGGATATATATAAAACATTTTCAATACAGACAGCTCAGGCGCAATATATGTACAAGCAGACTTATAAACATGGCGAAGGAGGGTTCTAGTATAGATGTTAGGAATAAATCAATAAAAAAGTACATAGTATGAAACATTAGTTGGTGGGTAGATAAGAGCAAAGCTAAAAGAGGGAGAGAGGCACTGTATAACTAATGATTTAAGGATAAAGGAGGTAAGAACACTAGGGTATGCATTCACACAAAGCTTTGTTAAAAGAGCGTGACAGTGACTATTTGAAGCAGATAGATAAAATGGAAAGTTCAGAAACAAATTGAAATGTAAGGTGGTGATTGAGGAAGGAATTTGAGTGGTAGACAGGTTTGCAGTGTAGAGGTGGATAGAAGTCATAAAGGGATAGGGAGAATCATCTAAGAAAAGAAAATGGAGTTACCGAGGTGAGGAGCATCTGCATTATCACATGCTGTTTAGGTGTTGCTTTCATAAGGACTTGAAGGTGGAACATTTTGTGGTCTGTTTTAGGTTTGTTGGGTTGGGGTTCCAGTGTTTAGATAAATAATGGGTGTATAGTAAGTTGCCAGCAGAGATATTAGACTTTGTAGTGGTTACCAAGAGTTTAATGGCAGATGGAAGGTCTCTACCTGCAGAACAGTGCTGCAGGGTATCTTTTAGGCTTAATGGCAGAAATAAGGTATCTACCTGCAGAACAGTGTGCAAAGTACCTTTCAGGCTTAATGGCAGAAAAAAAGGTCTCTACCTGTAGAACAGTGTGCAGGGTATCGTTCCTGCTTATTGGCAGATATAATGTCTCTACCTGTAGAATAGCACTGCAGAGTATCTTCAGTGTTTGATATTTTTCCTTTTATTGTATAATACTGTGTGTGCTAATGAGTTGTGAGTATATTATACGGTTGGGGAGCTCAAGCCAGTTTAATTGCGCCAGGATTTAGTAATGCTGAGTATTATACATAAGGTTGGTAACAAATGTGGCTGCTTTATTGTAACAGGTGGAGATTTTAGGTGTAAGTGTAGTATTTAGATTTGAAGAATAGGTAAGGCATGCAACAGGGATGGAAGAAGGTATGTAGATGCTAGTGTTTGTATTGCATCATCTGCCAGGTAATGTTTGGTTCTATAGAGGGAGTTGAATATCTGGTGTGCGTTTTTAATGGCTTGAGATGTGTGTTGGTCAAGTTTGAGATTATTGTCAATTTGGATGCCCAAAAGTTTTGTTTGGGTTACAGTTTCAGTTTTTGATGTTATTTGATATGGTTCTTTTGAAAGTGTATGTTTAATTTTTGTTTTATTTAGGTGTGAAGACTAAATATATATATATATATATATATATATATATATATATATATATATATATATATAGATATATATATATATATATAGGTTCCCTTAACATAGTCGACAGTTCAGAATGTCAACATTCATATGGCTGAGACCATATATTCGACATTCGAAATGTCGACCATGCAGAACCAGCATCTCCATACAGTACGGAATGGAAAGATTTCCATCTTCCGCCCTGTAGTGCAATCTCAGAGTAGGTATATTTAATGTCCTGGGGGGGGGGGTGGAGCAGCATAAAGGTAAGTTCTTTTGTGTTTTTTACTTTTTATTCTATGGTCAACATTTTGAATGTCGATCATATGGTTTTGGCCATATGAATGTCGACATTCTGAAATTGACCATATGATCTTGATCTATATATATATATATATATATATATATATATATATATATATATATATATATACACACACACACACACACACACACACACACATATCTATATAAATACATATACATATATATATATATATATATATATATATATATATATATTTTTTTTTTTTTTTTTTTTTTAGGATTTTAAAGTAGATCTGCATTATTTAGTCCACTTTCAATAGTGAATATCCTGAAATGTTGGTAGGGATGGGACTGCACATGTCAACAGTATGCTGAACAATGCTAGCAAGGTGGGTGGCAATATGTAGTCTGTTTATAAAATTTTGAATAATTGGGAACCTAATACTAATCTTTGTGGGACCTCCCAGTGACTGGAAGGAAGGAGGAGAAGTTTTGTTCCCTTTTGAATGCTTGCTGCTTTTCTTAAAGACAGCTATGGAAATGTGTGTGTGAGAGAGAGAAAGTGAGAGAGAGAGAGAGAGAGAGAGAGAGAGAGAGAGAGAGAGAGTAAGGTGAGGCTAAGGGGTGAAAGTTCAGTAAGAAGATATTAATGGAAAATGGTGTCCAATGTATTTTGTAAATCTAAGACTAGTTGCCAGGTTGCTATCATTTCTATGTTGGTTTATGATACTGGTGAAGCTGAGGACAGCAGTATGATGAGGTCTACAATCATGCTGGGTTTTGGATAAAGGGTTGTTAGTGTTAATGTGCGACATACATTGCAAATGGATGCATATTTACAGTATTTTAGGCACCTTTGTATAGCAGTATTATGAATGATTTTTTTCCAGATGGAGAGGACATATCTCTCAGCTGTTGATTGGTTTTTAAGCATGTATACTAGGAAAGTCATGGCTTTTTTTATGGAATCTTCTGGAAGCTGGTCATCAGTTAAAGAGTTTAGTTTTGATTTCAGTAAATGTTTTCTTACACTGGAGGTGTATTCTGACAGGAAGGAAAAAGCATGTGGCTACTTATTACAGGATAGGGGGTAGAGACAGTGAGAGAGAGAATACACTGATATTATTATTATCAATAAGAGATAGTCCTTTCTATATAAATTAGGAGTTGAATTGGGATGGCATTGAGTCAGTGGTGTTAGAAACAGAATGAGAGGGTTTGGTAGTTTGGCCAGGATGTATTAGTTTGTTTTGTGATAACTAAAAAAGTCTGGGATTTTTTTTTTGATGTTTCTATTGGAGGTTAATATAGTAGGTTTGTTTATCAGTTTTAACATTATCATTAGCAAGATTTTGAGATGCCTAAATGTATGAAATTGATTTTGTGTTATACTTTTATGCCAGTCTTTCCAGGAATTTTCTCTTTGAAATTAACTTCCTTGGGTGGCATAAGCCAGGGAACCTTGTTGGCTAGGCTTACTTAGGCCCTTGGGCTGATAGCCTAGTACCTACCTATGAACCTATGAACCTATGAAGCATGATGTTTTACTTTCTTTTTTTTTTAGTTCACCGTGATGCAGCGATGATTTGACCAAATCTATTGATTCTAAGTAAGAGTCACTGACCAGCTGCCAGTCTATATTGACAACAACTAGCATAACAGTTTCTTGCTGAATATGGAGTGATATCCACTAGAGGATTTCTTCTGCTGCTGAAATGTTATTAGCAGGTGGACTATAAGCAGCTGAAATACATACAGGTTTTCTATTCTTGATTTTGAGAAGTAATATGAATAGTTCCATGTTGTTAAATTTCAGGATCTGCATTGGGAGAGGAGTTATTTTTATCCAGTTTATGTAGATAATGGCAACACCACCAGCAAGTTTGCCATTCCTGTCAAGCCTAAAAATCCAGTGAGGATGACTTCATTATCTAGCATGTCTTTCCTTAACTCATTACATCCGAGTGATGCCTACAGGTGCATCTGTAGTTAACGCCTACTGACGCCTCTTGGCGTCAAATATTGCTTGTTTATATTTGCATCAATATGTACAAGGTTTTAAAAATATTTCATCTTAAAGCTTACACAATGGCAAACTCAATTGCATTAACATTTGACTTCTGTCTAGTGCAGATAAAGAGATATTAACTGTTTTTTATGACAATTTATATAGCTAGAATTTTCATATTTTTCTGAATATCTCAACAACAACATGACACAGATAGAACTCCTTACCTTCATATGAAAGCTCTCAGCTAGTTGAATAAAATGCTGCTGACAGTATGTGTGTAGCTTGAGTGGTTATTGAGATATTGTAAGTTATTTACAAAATATTACAAATGTAATAGTTACTATGACATAGAAAATTCTGTTTAAACACCCAGAACATAAAACAATGCTACCACTATAAAATAGTTTCTGCTGAAGGGTTTGCCATTTATATTTCTTTCATAAACCCATATAAACATTTGTTTGAAATGAGAGGGCAAAATTTGATTCTGTCAAAAGGCTTAGGCTCTGCCCATTGGAAGTTATAGTGAAAACTTCCTGCACTCCATTGGAGTGTATGAGTTAGCCAGGTTTCAGTATTAATGAGTATATCAGGGGAGTGAGAAGCTGAATATGTATAAATGTCTTGAATTTTGTAATGTACTTCTAGCATTCATGGTTATAAGCAGGAGTTAAGATTTGGAGGTCAGTGGGTTAATTGATCTAGAAGCTTTTGTAGCTGTGTTGGTTGGGATATTTGATGGAAGCATTTTGGTAGTGTTGATACGAAAGGAGGCTGATGGGATAAATGGAGGAGGGAGTATTGCTTAGAGGTACTGTCAATGTTAGGGATCAGTAGGACTGAATGAAATATGAAGCATCATGAATGGGAGAACAGGAGTTTTTATGATGCTAAATATTAAATGAAAGATTGGTATTAGTGAATAGCAAGAAGAGTAATTGAATAATAATAATAATAATAATAATAATAGTAATAATAATAGTAATAATAATAATAATAATAATAATAATAATAATAATAATAATAAAGTAGTTTAAGGAGGTATAGAGATAGAGTGTCAAAAGTGAGAAGTGGAAATAAGTAATGTTGGAGTAAGGTGGTGTGGCTGGGAACTGGGTGTAGGGTAGCAGTGTTTGCTCAAACAAGGAGGTCCTTTACTTTACAAAGCAGTCAGTTTATAGCTGTTGCTGAAATCATTAGGATGGAAACACAAAGTCAAAAGGTTTTTCTTTCACTTACTGAAAGGAGAGATGAAGGAGCTGGAGAAGATGTAATTGGTTTAGATAGTGGAATATAATGCTGCCATGAATGGGCAATGATTGATTTGCTTAGTAGTGCTTAGAATCTAAGGACAGCTCCCTTGGGAGGATTGATAAGCCAGTATGCAGCACAGAGTAGGAAACACCTCTTCATTTTCTGTTAATATACAGCAAGACTCTCCATGTTATGCTTACTCATAATGCACAATAACAAATAATCACACTAGGCTACAGCTCACTGCAGCTAAAATGTACAGCTTTTGCATGGGGTCAGCTCACAGTGGAGTGAAATATGGCAGAGCTGTTGTTGTTTGTGGCACAGAGGATATTGCACAGTCATCAACATACTGAACTATGTTGCCATGTTTAGCAGAAGTAGGTTGATTATTTATGAATATGCTAAATAGCAAGGAACCAAAAATAGAACCTTGAAGGATACAGATGGCTATTGGAGGAAAACAGAAATCAGTTTGCCATTTTACTGCCTGTTAATTGTGTGCAAGGAAGTTGTGGAAGCAATGCTGAACTGAGTCATAACTTTTTGATGAGAGAAAGTGTCAAAAGTCTTAGAGAGGTCTAAGGAAAGTGAAGAGACTAAATCACTTTTATTTGTGTACAAGCTAATTCTACAGGTACTGAATCTATGAGGAAAAATAGCAGGTGAGGAAGGAAAAAGCAAGCAATTAGAATAACAAGCAAAGCATGACAGTTAGGCCAGTGCAGTTTATTTTCCAAGCAACTGAAAGGTTTGCAACAGATAAGATATTTATACTGTCTTAAAGGATATAGTCTTGCCCTTCTGTTTTGCGTAATGTTGTCAGACACAAAATAATTTTACCTTGTGTCCTAATCTGGTCATAAGAGTTATGTTTATAAATGCTGCTGAGACAAGTTGTGTTTGTAAAGGGTACAGATGCAAACATTTCTTGCTCAGCTTTATTATGACATTATTATTTTGCTAATCTTGACTGTCAAGTATTACTACAGCTACAATTGATGTCTGTTTGACTATTACTATCCAATGATTAAGAATTAATGAGAATTTGCAATATACAAAGTAATACAAAAGCTAATTAAAAAGAACTTAATTTCATCAAATCTGCAGCACAGCATATATGTACAAGATACAACATATGTTCTTGTCCTTCATTTTTTAGACAGCATAAGAAGTAAAAGTAATATATGCTGTAATCCTTTAATGTTTGTAGATATATATTTACATTTTATCTAATATGTATTTACATTTTCTTTATTCTGTACCTATATGTTTTAAGAATGTTTCTGATAAGAAATTACTGATTAATACATGTTTATGAGACTTCTAATTAGAGTCATTCACTGTTGCTGCACTATATCGAATTATGTATCAATGTGCTTGACCCTTTGATCTGACGTCAGTTTTCATTCATACCTAAACCAATGGGATTGGATCCGATCCTTGGATTGGATGCAGATGTTTTACTAGTTTGTGGCCATCAACAAACTCTCAAGCCCTTTCCCTATCTTTAGTGCACTACCCCTAACATCCCTCAGATCTCATTTGCTGCTTTAGCGTTTAGATGCGGTCACCTTTAGTCCTTGAGTTTTCTGTGACAGATAAGTCCATTTTTTCATATTTACTTTCTAAAAGTTTGTTCATATAATTATTTCTTTAATCTTTAATCTTTAATCTTCATTTTTGCATTTAAGTCATTTCTTACATTTTCTTTCTTACACTTTGAGTGTAAAACCTTTCTAACATTCTGGTAGACATATTTTCATCCCTTTACCCTTTTTTACATGTATTGTAATCTTTATAATTACCAGTGTTGGCATTTTCTCTTTGCATACAAGTTTTTCTTGTAGCCCTTAAATACCATTACTGGTATTTTTCCATTTCCTTTTCCTTTCTGCCAATTAAAAAAAAAACAGTTTACGTTAATTCTTCTCTCTCTTCACTAAAAAAAAATGTCTGAGAAAAGTCCAGCAGGTTTTAAAAAATATGACAAGTGTGGGCACAAGTTGCCTTTGTATGATACCCAAAACTTTTGTGTGTATTGTTTAGGATCAGAACGCTTACAACAGGACTCCAGTATTTGTCGAGGGTTCAACATCTGTGCTTTAGCAGACAGGAAAAATAAACTGATTTTAAAGGGATTACTGTCATCTTCTTTTTCGAAGCCCCATCAAAAAGGTCTAGATCCTAGGATTCTTGAGCCTCTACCTCTTCTGAACCAAGAAGAAAGAAAGAAAAAATGGATCCAAAGCTATGTCCAATCCAACCATTGTCAGATCTGACCACTCACAATGTGGATCCTTTGGATCTGACCAAACATATTTTGGATCCTACATCTTCAGATCTGAAGCCCTTACCAAGGTCTACCTATTCACCAAGCCTGGATCCAGTTCCTTCCAGGATGTCTTCTTCCTTTCTAGAGAGGCACTCAAAATTGCTGTCCCTGTTATCATCTTGTTCCTTCAGGACTCTCATGGAAACAGATGTGTAGAGGATGATGAGGAAATTTTTCATGAAGCAAATTCAGAAGGGGTTTCTCTTGGATACTACCCCGTTTGGGTTAGGAAATCCATCCATCTACCACTCCACTGATAACAGCTCCTTCTCTAATTCAATCTGTTGATTTAGTGCCCTTGGATCTGAGCCTTCTGGGTCCATCTGGTTTGGATCCAAAGAGAATATTGTCTTCCGATCTGATGATTGTTCTGAGTGCACTAGCTCTAGTATCCTCAGAATCAGATGACTCTTGGAGACAAACCATCCCTGTCAGAGCTTCAGTACTGGACAGCTCAGCTCCATCTTCTGCCTTGAATAGATAGCACTTGGTGAGGAGGGAGATGGCATGCCAGAAACTTATTATCTCAGCTCTGTTGGCTTCCTTATTTCCAGGGCGGTCTGCATTTGAGGTAGTGAAGAGAGTTATCTCTGCTCTAGCAGGTCAGACAGGTCCTTCACCCTTAGATCCACCCTCTATTTCTCAGACTTTGCACCATGATCCTCAACATTCTATCCCCCAGCCAGCCCAAAGCTTCCAGTTTACCCAGCAGGGTATTTTAATCTCTTCTGACACTTCTTCTGATCACTCCACCGAGCAATTCCCTAGAAAGAGAAAGTGCAAAATAAGGCAATTGGGCTCAGTAGTCAGTCAATGAGTATACTGATTTTGATGAAGGGGAGAGGTCCCCAAAATCACTACCCAATGATGTCTCATTTGAAGAGATTCTTCAGATCCTAAAGCAAAGGGGTGTCTGGTCTTCCCAAGATGCTTCTCCTGAGGAAACATTATTTCCAGAAGCATTTGGTTCTGGTCCATCTACCTCTTGGGTCACTCTGCCAGCTGATGAACTTATTGATTTCATCTCCAAGCAGGTGTGAAAGGAACATAATACAGTTGAGACAATACCCAAGAGACGAGACAGGAGTCTGGTTCCATAAATAGGCCAGGAATATTGGAGTAAAGGGGATCCAGTAGATGCCATGGTTGTGGTGGAGGCTACAAAAAAGGAACTCGCTGAACAGAGTTCCACTGTCCAGCCACCTATTAGAGAGACAAGGGCAATACACAGATTTGAGAAGCATGTTTATGCTTCAGGAACTTTTGCATAGATCTCTGAACTATTTATCGCATTTTACTAGGCTACAAGGATATTTGATTAAAGAGTTATCCAAATCTCTTTCTGGAACCAGGACAGCTGAGGCTCAATCTTCAGTAGTATACCAACTGGCTACCCTACAGGCTATATCTAATTCATCCATGAGGCTTATCTAGCACACTGCTGAAGGCAAGTTAAGGGCTGTGGGTTCAGGCATTTCCGTCAGGAGGCATGCCTGGATGTGCCTATGTGATTTTGCAGAGCCATTCAAGTCATCGTTTGTCAATGCTCCTTTTGACAGCACATGCTTATTTGGCTCCATGGTAAAGGACACACTCCGCAGCTGTGAAAAAGATGGAAGGAGCTCTCTGCAGTGGGCATGCATTTTTTGACAGGGCTTTTTCAAGAAATCAAAGGGGAGGTCGAAAAATGTGGTTCAGAAAATCTCAGCGTGCATTCCAGGACACACATTGAGTTAGTTTCCCAAAGGTGGGGGGAGTGACAATGAAAGACAACATCCCCATGGCAGGAAGGCCTGCAAAACCAGGAGTCTAGCATTTTTTTTTCAGACAGATTCTTTCAGTGCTCCTGAATGGAGGCCTTATTGCCTACCTCTGCAGGCAGTCAGGGGTCACTTATCTCTGCAACAGAAGGCTTGGCTAAGTATAACAAAAGACAGTTGGGTGCACATATTTTTCCATAGGTTATATAATTCCCTTTTCCCAACCTTCTATTTTTATCCAGAAAAAAATTTACAAACCCAATCAGAGGAAAGCAGCAGCACTAGAAATCCAGAAGCTGCTAGAAAAAAAGTCATCCAAGAGATCCCACCAGATTAGATAGAACCCAGCACTTACTCAAGATTCTTTTTAGTGCCAAAGAAAACAGGGGACTAGAGACCAATTTTGGATGTCAGTGTATTCAACAATTTGTTTTGACACACAAAGTTCCTAAAAGTCATGGTTCAGTCCATTCTGTCCTTCCTGGGCAAGACAACTGGAAATGTGTTTTATAGATCTTCAGGATGTGTACTATCACACAAGATGAACAGATGATCCAGAAGGTACTTACATTTCTGGCTAGGAGCCAGCCATTAGCAGTTCAGTGCACTGCCCTTTGGCCTCACCACAGCCCACAGGGTGTTCACCAAATGCATGGTAGTGCTTGCAGCTCACTCGAGACTGCAAGGAATCCGAGTGTCTCCATATTTAAATGACTGGCTCATTACTGCCCCGAGCAGGCATTGATTGATACAAGCTTAGAATCTGGTGTTACAGACCTGTTTGCTTCTTGGAATAACCATAAATTACAAGACTCATCTGCACCCATCACAAAGATTCAAATTCATAGGAACAGTGTTAAACACAATGTCTGTGATAGCTTTTCTTCCTCTATTGACAGTGCAAACAATAAGGAAGCAGGTCAGGAAAAGAATTTGCACTGCCAGAATTCCAGCCTGATTGATTCTGCAAGCCCTGGGATCAATGTCAGCGGCAATAATTTTAGTCCCTTTAGCAAGATTCGACATGAGAATTCTTCCATATGCTAGAGACACAATAGTCAGTGCTTTCTCAGCCCATGTCTGTGCAGATAAGAATAACCCAGGAATGAAAACAGTACTTTTCTTGGTGGATGCAGTCAGATCAGCTGTTACAAGGTCATCCTTTCATCCTCCTTCAACCCAAGACCACAGTGAATATGGACACTTCCCAGATTGGGTGGGGGGGTCATTTCCTGGGGAAAACAGTCCAAGGCACTTGGTCCTTTGTAGAGGCCAACCTGCATATGAATGTTCTGGAGATGAGTGGTGCTCTTAGCATTGCAGGCATTCCAGGACTCTCTTCCTCTTAGAACAATTACAATACAGAGAGACAACATGTCAGTAGTCTTGTACATCAGCAAGAAAGGGGGAACCAGACCTTATTCCCTGTGTCAAGAAACCCTCAGAGTATGGCAATGGACGATATCTTTCAACCACTTTCTGATAGCAAGGTATATTCCAGGGAAGTCCAATGTGATAGCAGACAAACTGAGGAGATCCATTTTACAACAACAAAGTGAGGGAAATGATTTTCAGTTTGTGAGGCAAGCCTTGCTGTGATCTTTTTGCATCTCCACTAAACAACAAGTGCAGCAGCTTCTTTGTTCTGATCCTATTACTGCATGAATCACTGAGGGATGATCTGATCCATGAATGGCCCCCTGGTCTTCTGTATGCTTATCCGCCAAACCTCCCCCCAAATTCCTAAATTCCTTCAGAAAGCAGCTCAGTAGAAGAGCAAAGTCATTTTCATTGCATCTTACTGGTATTGGCAGATTTGTTTCCCCTTCCTTTGGTCTCATCTACTTTACCTACCTTAGATTCTGGATCCAGTTACAAAACTTCTGTCACACCTGTCAGGCATAGTTCACCCAGATATCTCATATCTCAAACTAACAGCGTGATTTCTCAAATTCCTTTAATAGCCAGGCAACCAATGCTTTCTTCCCATGTTCACTCCATACCTTTATCTTTCCATGTATTTTCTGCTAGGAAACTCTACAAGAGTAAATAGAGAATTTGTTTATTTGTTTATTGGAAAGAACAGAATCAGACAGACCCCTTCTTGACTCCAATTCATTCTGTTCTAGAATTTTTAGTGAGTTTGTTTAATGAGGGTGCTAGTTCATCAGCTATTAAAGTGCAACTCACAGTAATCTCTAACTTTCATGTGGGATTTCAAAGTTCTTCCCTGACTTTCCTCTAAACTGTGCAAAGCATTTTTTTAAAAGTTACTCTTCTGCTAAGACCCCATGTATAAATACCCCATGCCTCTATGGGATTTAAATTTGGTACTGCAAGCCTTATAAACTTTCCCTTTGAACCTGCAGATAAATTTGATCTTAAACATTTGACCTGGAAAACTATCTTTTTAATAGCAATTGTGTCTGCTAGAAGAATTTCAGAACTTCAGGCGTTATCTTCTAAGCCCCCATATTTGATTTTTCATAAGGATAGGGTCACAGATTGTACTAATGCTTCCTTTCTTCCTTCCTAAGGTGGTGTCAGAATCCAACATTAACCAATCCATTAACTTGCCAGTATTTTTACCACAATATACAAATAAAGGGGAATATCTGCTGCACTTACTGGATGTTCATAGAAAATTGCACTTCTACCTAGACAGATCCAAAGAGATTAGAAAGATAGATCAGTTATGTATTTATTTTGTACATAATGAAATGGGCCAATTGATTACAAAGGTAGCTCTAGCTAGATGGCTGGCTATAACAAATTGAATCTTCGCTTGCCAAAACCAATAAAGGCTCATTCAACCAGATCTAACACAACTTCTGCTGTATTCAAGTCTACAGCTTCTACAGATGATATATGTGGAGTGGCAACATGGTCAAATCCTCATACTCTATCACTCATTACAAACTAGATTTGGTTTCAAGGAAGAGCAGGCTTTAGCTCAACCGTTTCTTCCTTAGAGCCTACCCAGGAATTTAGGCAGCTGGAGACTCTGTCCCATTAGTTGAGGTATGAATTAAAATTGGCAACACCAGATAAAGAAGTTATTTACTTACCATAAAGTTACAACTGTTTTGCCAGTTTTCAAGCTTCCTTAACCCCCCACATCCTCTTTCATATTTCATAACTGACTTCTCGAGGAATGAGCTACTTCAGGACACCTGTGTCCTGTGTACTGAACTCCAGTTATGGTACTTCTTTTATAGGCTTCCTGTCAAACAGTAAACAAGATATGAGGGATGTTAGGGGTGGTCATTAGGAGTAGGGAAAGAGCTTGAGAGTCTGTTGGTGGCCACAAGCTAGTAAAATGGCCAAGTCGGATCCGAGGAAAATAGAAATGGACAACGCAGATGGAACATTATCGTAAGTAAATAATTTATTTTTCCAGTCTGCTATGATCATTTCATGCTAATTTTATCTGAGTGGCTTAATGACAGTTCTAAGGGCTGTTGCAAAGTTTTAAAGCTAGTATACATCTGCCTTTTAGATGAATTTATTCCAGTCAATGTATATATTCTTTTATATTGATAAGTATGAAACCAAAACAAATACAACTTCAAAAGTAAAATGGTCCACGCAACAATTCAAAAGTAACAAAAAATGCAAAGAGTGAGACCAATGCGCTTTCCAGGGCTAAAAATATTTAATAAAATAGAATAGAAAAATAATAAAAGTTAGTGAGCACTTTTACAAAATAAACAGTTGCTTCATCAGACCGATTTAATATTGCACTTTAGGGAAACATTTAAATAAGACAGTGCCATCAATCATAGAAGGCATAACAAAGCACTATAACCAATTATGTTACACATTTACTATCTATCTGAGGGCCTTTCAAATTTAACAAGATGTAACAATAAGACCCATCAGAAAAAAATAAAGTAAAACATTACCACCAATGATAGGTGCCTTAATATAACATTGTAACCAATCTCACTACACATTTGTTAGCCATACAGTGGCTTGGAACATAGAAACACAGCCACTCAGATTCCATTTAGTATAGTATTATAGCCAATTATATAGATTCCTTACAATGAATTGTTGAGTGGACCATTTACCTTTAGAGCTGTATTTGTTTCAGTTTCCTGCTGTTCTTTACTAGGACTGTGAAGGAGTATGGCCGAGGGTCTTCCTGAAGGTTTGGAATTGGATTATAATCAAGCTGGCATTGGTACACTTAGTCAAGATTGTTTGACAAGATGTGTTATCACTGGTGGCAATCGTCTACTGTCTTTTCTACCTATGAGAGAGCCAAAATCTTCAGAAAGAAGGGATGTTGACCTGGACAAACTATGTGAGGGTTTCAGTAAGTTTGAAAATGATATATTTAAGCTAAAAAGGCATCAAATGCAGCATCAACATTTTGAAACCTGTTTGCAGTTCCATGTGGTCCTTTGAGGCCTAAAAGTGCCCAATATGTCTATCTATGGTAAACATTGCCCTAATTTGTTGGCAAAGTGGCAACAAGTAATCTTGTGGTGAGCTTTGATTGTATAAGACTGTTACTTGAGTACTTTAAACCTGAGAAAGACAGCCTTAGAGATTCTACAGTAGAACAACAAAATGTACTGTTTTAGCAGTTTCCAGAAGATGTGATGTGGAACTAAATGAGTTATTAGATAATGTTATGATCTATGAAAGATGACTTTTGCAGCAAAAAATGAAGAAACTGGAAACAGATATGAAGGTTTTTAAGAATGGACATGTATTTACATGACCCAGAAACATGAAAGAAAACCTGGAAGGTTTGGATGCTTGTGCTGGTGCTGAGCTTTTTTTGTCACAGCAATGTATACCTAAGTTTTCCAAGCCTCCTTTAAACAGTGTTGCCAGCAATGTGTCCAGTAATGAGGTTGGTGTTAGACAGTTCCTTGATAGTGATAATAACAGCAACAGTAATTTGAATACTGTGAACAACATAAATGGTGCTACTATCAACTCTGAAGGTTCGGTGAGTGGTGCAAGGAAGGCTGGTACCTCTGGACATGTGCCCAGGGTGTTCCAGCAATGAGTGATGTGAGACCAAAAATCAAGGGTAACAATATTCCACATGGGGCAGCATCTCCATTTTTTCCTTTGCCAATAAATCAACAGTGAGTGAGGGTCAACAGTCACTCATGCAGCAAAGGCAGAATGAAAAGAAACAACAAGATGGATACAGATGGCAATCAGACTTTGAAAAACACATGGACACAGAAGCAGCTTCATTAATATGGAAAATTCCATTTAGAATACTTAATACTGATGAAATTTATGTGCTAGAGAAAGGGTTGTCCTTTATTCCTGCACAAAGAGCAGAACTGGCAGATACCATCATTTACTTAAAAATGTTTTTAAGAAATGTGTCTTTAAAGCTTATGTATAATAATAATAATAATAATAATACACCAGAGACCACTATCCAGACTTTTTTAAAAAAATAGTCTATTTCTTCCTATTAACCCTCCTTTTCTTGATGCCTTTGGGAAGTTATGTAAAAATGATTTTTATAGTCTCTTTGAACACAGACAAAACAAAAATTCTTTTAGTAACTTAAATGTAAATGGAAGATTGGCCTTACATTCATTAGAAAATTATATTAATATTGATATCAGACATGCTGACAAAGGTGCCCCACTGTTATTGTGGACAGGAGTTATTATTTTGACTCGAATACTATGTTAGCTGACACAAGCACGTATACTAGAAAAGAGTTAAGTGACATCATAAATGTGAAGAATAGAATTTTTTCAGGTCTAAATGATTGTTGAATAGGATTGCCACTCTAGATTGGTTTAACTTTTTAAACATAGATGAACTGCTGGTGCCCTTCATTCAAAGGCTACTGAAAATTCATAAGAATGCACATACTCCCTCCCTCTGCCCCATAGTGGCTGGTGGAAATTGGTGTACTGAACTGGTTTCTATATTGGTTAAATGACATCTATGTCCAATTTTGGATAAGAATGTGCATATATTAAAAAAGCCTCTAAACAATTTTTACAACATCTGTTTTACTTTAGAGTACATTATCCCACAAATTTACTTTTTTGTTGGTTACGTTGGATGTACAAGCCTTATTTACTAAAATATTAAACCAACATGATGTTGAAGTTGTCAAACATTCTCTTACAAATTTTAGTTTGTATGATGAAAGATTTATTGACCTACTGTGTTTATTCATAGTGAACATATCTGAGAATAATGTGCTTGCATTTGATGGCTGATATTACTTTGAGAATGACGGCATGGCTATGGGTACTTCTAATGCCAATAGTAGTTACACCGATATGATAATGGCAGAGTGGGAAGAGGAATTTATCCTAAAAGGTCATGATTTTGTTGGTTGTATTTTATTTTACTGACATTTTTGTCGATGACCTCCTCATTATATGGGAAGGTAGAGAGAATGATCTGAAAAGTTTTTATGAGTTCTTAGATGGATCAACCTCTTTTTTGAAGTTTTCACTAACTTACGCTCCCCATGAAGTAAGTTTTTTGATACCCTGATTACTAGACTAGACAACGGGCATATAATCACTGGAATGTATAGGAAGCCCTGCCATAGGAATACTTATTTGCATAGAGGGAGTATGCTCCATGAGCTTATCTTTCAGAATATAATTAGAGGGCAGGGGATGTAAACCTTCTAGGTTAAGCTGAGTTTTAAATGTTTGGTATTGATCACACATATTTCTTAAACAGTGTGGAAGTGTGCTAGAAGGAAGAGATTATTATGAGGAGAAGCCAATGACTAGCTGATATGTAACTGTTATTTAAAATTGTTTTAGTTTGCATTGCTTAATTAGTTTGGTCACTATACTACATGTTTTAACTGTGGAACATGATTGGCTACAAGTCCACACTAAGTAAAGCCTGAATGGCTGTATTTTGGCTAGTAACTTCACAACATGATTGGTTATATTGTTTTCTCCTCGTATTTATGATTGGTAGAAAATTTTGGTAGATTGATGTGTAACATAATTGGTTATAGTGCTTTGTTTTGCCTCCTATGAATGGTGACACTATCTTATTTAAACGTTTCAGGGGATGATTTACTAAAGTGCAATATTAAATTGGTCTGATGAAGAAACTGTTTATGTTGTGAAAGTGATCACCAACTTTTATTATTCTTATATTCTATTTTATAAATATTTTTAGCTCTGGAACATGTGTTGGTCTTACTGTTTCCATTTCTTGTATATTGCTAAGTATGCTTTGATAGAGGGATTTTATATAAATACTATTTTAATTTATCTTAACTGAGGCCCTTTTAGCCAGGCATTGCATTTTCTTGCAGCTTCTTATTCTTTTGCTAATTCCTGTCATATTTTTCAGCCACCCATATTCATATAAAAGATTGTTCACACATGTTGCTCAGAAAAGATTTTGTAAACTGGTTCTCAAATTTGTTTGGAATTCCAATGCTATAACATTAATGATATTATTGAAAGTAAGTAGTGCAGTGGTTGCACTGTAAGAGGGTCAAAAATCCATGCAGGGTTAATGAGAAGATGCTTTTTATCAGTGAGATAGTTAAGTAGCTAATAATGGATATGTTTCTTGAGGATTTTAAATAAACAAAGGGGTTTGTATAGCAATTGGTCTAACGCTAGATATATCTCTTTCTCCAGATGTTCTACCTTTATGAAGATATATGATGAAATAATTTTTCCAGATGGGTAATACATAGATTTCACTGATAGATCTCTTTATTAACATTGAGATTTGGTAGGCTACAGCATCTGTGACATTTTTGAGGTATTCAACAGGCAGGTTATGTGATGCCAAAGAGATTGGTTTTAGTTTGGAGGGGTTCATTTTTATGGTGTGAGTAAAGGCTAATTATAATTTTAATAGGTCAGGGGACTTGGGATTTTGAGTAGGATCTTGTGGACTTAAGTTTTCTGAAGTATTTATTAGAGACGCTACTGTTTTTGTGAAGTAGGAGTTTAACTGGATATCAAAACTTTCCATGTTGTTTGTGAGATGAGTGGGTCGTGTGGTGTGGACAAGTCATAAGTGCTTGTCAGTTGATGTCCAGAAATAGTATGAGGCTATGCTTATGGGTTTCCTGAAATGTGGTGCAGTGTGATTTTTTTGATATCTCACTTGATATTTAGTTTGGTCCCTGAGATGCTGAAAGGGTTATAAATTAGTTTGAGATCCCATGCTTTATCTCTTCATCTCATGAGATTTTTCATTTTTCCTGTTAGTAAGTGCTTTTTTTAACTTGTTTAAAGCATAGAGGAGTATTGGCACCGAGGATAGCTAGAAAGATGTTATTAAAAAGAGTAAATACATCATCAAGCTGCATGATTTTCAGAGTGTTCCAGTTATACAGTTTGAGGTCATTAATGAAGTTTTTTTTTCTTTATCGAAAGTAAAGATATTTCTGATCGGGTCTTCTGGTACTGTTTATGGGTATGTTTCTAATTCCTTATAATAAATGTAAAGAGATGATCACTAAGGGTTTCAAGGGCAGTACCAGATGTAGAAATGCTTTTATAGGAGGAAATAAGGATCCAATCTAGTTTGAATTCTTGGTTGGAGTTTTTTGTATGTATCTGGGATTTTTATAAGCTGGGTAAAGCCATACAACTGTTTAATGTCCACGGTGTGTACAGCTGCAATTATTATTAAATCAACACTGAAAGCTTCAAATATGATTGTTTCTTAGGGCATGTTTGTTGAAATCCAGTACAGGTTATATATCTTCAACTCCAGAGATGTTTCTTTTAGGTTGTATATATAGATAGCCAGGGTTTTTTTGCTTATAAAGTTTCAGTTGGTAAATAATTATCTCAATATTATTAAAAGGTAGAGGATTAAATTGCTAGGGTCCTGAGTTGGTGATTATTTTTATAGACAGTAGCAAGCCCTCCAGCTCTTTTATGTGCTATGTTGACTTGAAGAATACTAAACCTGAGGGGCAAAATGTTTTCATTTGTAATGCCTTACTTCTGATAAGTTTCAGTGACTATCAGGATGTCAGTTGTGCAGAATCTAGCTATCCATTTTTGGACATCAAGTATATTATTATAAATACTTCTGGGGTTTGTACTGTAGGGGTGAAGTTCTGAGTATTTTGAGTGATTTATAGGAGGTGTTGTAGGGGCTAGAGTGAGTATTTTGTTTTTAAATTATGTTTACTGAGATAGGCCTGGGTTTCAGATGGATGTCTACAGAAATATGAGTTGTTTTAAAGTTGTCCAGTATAGGAAGTATATATAAGTATAAGTACTTTATTTTGTGTTTGGGAATCTATGGGTAATTTATTAGGTGGCAAGTAGCAATATTTTAAAGAATTGAATGTAATGTATATGGTAAAGGGAAGGGTTTATACTGAAATGGCAAGATGTGGTATTGAGTGAAAGTGAGTTTGAGGTTGGCACATAGTTCATGTTAACCTGGTGGTGATCAGATATAATGTGGGCAAGAAGCATTGGAGGGAGAGGTGCAATGACATGATGCTAAATGATAACATAATAGAGATTAGCAGGAGGAGTTATGACAGGGGTGGTGGGATACAGGATGAATGAGCTGTCTATGGAAGTGAACAGAGACAGCTGTGTTTTAAAGAAAACATGGGGTATGGTCATGATTAAAATAATTTAAAGTGAGAAAATATGTATTCTGAATGAATAAGTTGGAAAATTTGTGTGGTCATGATGTGGGGATGTAATTTACAACAAACAGCTGGAAACTGAGAAGAGTACTGAAAGAAAGTGTACAACAAATATAATTTAAGAATCTGTATTAATTAAAACATGATAACAGTGAATGATGTATTACTTATATAAAATAAACAGCATTTGTAATGACAAGAATTGCAAGTTGTAATAACTTAATACCCCTAGACTTTTGACATATATTGCGAGGTCCTTCACATCCACCCTAGTTACTAAAACCTCAGACTAATGGGGAAATCATTTTAACATCTCATACAATGAGTGGCATACTCAGATGAAAATGTCTACATGGTGGTGAGATGAAATTCCATGAATATCAATTGCCTGAACCACAAAATGCTTAGTAACATAATGCTGACTATTGGTTTTATAGGTACTTTAGCAGGTGCAGTTTCTAACTGTGCATGAGTAGTGATTTCTTTGTTTGAGAGATTTCTCTCTTTTTAGAGATGGTGTGACAGCAAAGCTGTCCTATTTATTTATTTATTTATTGCATTTGTTACCTGGGTAGTCTGACTGGGCAAACAGATGCCCCTTTTCAGCAGAGGCAGGGGAGTAAAGCTCCACAATGGTTACAAGTTTGACAGATAAGTTATAGGTATTAAAAATAATATGTTACAGAAACATATAAACACACAAAGAATTAAATAAAATATATACAGTAGCCAAAACTGGTTACAAGATTGATGTTTAAATGTGCAATATAAAGTATATTTCTAAGATAAATTAGGAGTTGTGGCAGTTAATGGGACAAAAAAAGAGCAGCAAAAATGACATGAATGAGTTTGACTAAAAAAGGTTAAGGTGCAAAAATTATAGACAGAGTTAAGTTAAGGACTGTGCTGGGAGTGGAACATGAACATAGCCATGTATCAGATAATTTTGCTTTAGATGATTTTTGAACAATTTATCAATTTCAATTTGTCAAGGAGCTTGGGATATAGAGTTTGAAAGTTCTGCAGTATAGCAATGCAGTTTGGCTCCAGCAGAGTTCATGGACTTGTTTACATGTAAATGCAAACTTGGAATTTGTAGAAAACTTGTCTTATCACATATGGAGTGCAGGAGTAATGCTGTACCCCCCCCCCAAAAAAGAAAAATAACACTTGCTATTTAAATTTTTGCCCTTGTGTTGTTTGGGTATTCATTTTCAGTGATTTGGTTCCCCTAAATTTTAATGTTTAAGATACTGCAGCATGGCTAGACATCTGATAGTGTAAACCTTGGCTCTTGATGATCATCGCATGTGACACCCCGATCCCATGTGCAAAAATGGTGAAAAGGGGTTGCTGATGGATGGATGGATGGATGGATGAATGTACATAATAGAATCACTCAGAAGTGTCACCTTCTGTTTAAGCTTCATTTCTCTTTCAATAATGAAAAAGTAATGAAAACATTTGGTAGCAACATATTCCACAATCATCTGCACTTCTAGCATCAAAAGAGAGTATGCTAAGTGTTGATCCACTGAACTTGATCACTTGTTAATGAGGTAAATCATTGTAAGGATTTGCAGAGCAATAAATGCAGTGCACTGATGTGTTTTACAGGCCAGCTTTTGGAAGAGATCAGTGCAAATGATGCAGATTTGGTATTCATGGTATATGACACCACCTTGGAAATTTGGCTAACTTCTGTTATGTCTATTGTTTTCTGTGAATCATGGTTTTATTCTGAGATCCTTACATAACATGATGATGTATCAAATATAAATTGGGAAGGACACATTGACACAATTACAGTTTTACTTCGGACCATCATTATTCAGTATACCAAATGGTAATTTCATATAAGAAAACTATCTTTCTCTCTCTGGTAAGGGTTCTGCTTCACCAAATTACCCAGCAGCACTTCTTCAGGTATAGGGATGCTATGTATTGAAAGCTGTTATATCATTTTCAGATTTTTTTGTTTTTTTTTTGTGTGAATGTACTGCAAACTTTTTGCAGATAAGATTCACAAGACCACTTGCTACCTGTTCAATGATGTACGTGTAGTAAACTTCATAGAGTCTTATGTTCAAGTCTTGGACTTTTGGTATGATGAATTGTATTATGTTGTCAGGATCATTAATTTAGTTTTGTTGATGCACCCTATCTTTTCTGTGCAAAACATGAGACCAATGAGGAGAGTAGAAACTTGCTCAGTCCCCTAGATAATTTATTTTATATAAAGTCTTCCATGTTTCGAGAAATAGGATTTGCCATGTTCATTTTTCCTCTGATAACCAGTCTAGTCACCAACCATCATTTGCAGGTAAAGTTATGGAGAAAGGTAGTTTAGGTATAGCCCAACCTGACATGTCATGGCTACTTTTACTACTACTGACTTTAGATTTAAGTGTATCACACTGGAATAACAGCTTTTCTGATCTTAATCACCTGCTAATTGCATGAGATAAAAAGTTATACTATTGGTCACTTGATCTTCTTTTTTTAATTTCTCCAAGTCTTTTGGGTTTTAATACAATGATAGGAATGGACCCCATTTCTAAGTAAGGGCATGATTGAATTTCATGAAATTAGCATTGTTTCTATCATTGATTTTAACCAAAAGTGCCTTTCACAGCACCCACAATATACCCATAATTCACCTACTGCAATTCATATGGATTTATGTGTATCAGTAACATATATCTAAATACTACTGTAAATTCTTTTTTTATGAAACACATTGCTACTACTACTATTGTAACTGTCTGGCTATCTTTTTTCAACATTGCTCTCATTTGTGCCTACAAATCATGATATTTTATGACATTGTGCCTCTCTGTACATAAGATACTGTAGTCACTGGGTGTAGCAATTTCAGTCATCAATGTTACTTTTGGCTTCTTTTCATGGACTAGTATATGTGGCTTTTTCTCATCTATTTTTTGAATTGTTGGTAATGGGTTATCCCATTTGATATAAACTTTATCATTTTCTTTAACGTTTTGTGGATCATGTTTCCAATGCTTTTCAGCTACTTTAATATTATAATGTTTACACAATTCCCGATGCAACAGTCCTGCCACATTATTATGCCTTTCAGTATACAGTCCTTCTACCATTATAGTGTCACAACCAGCAACTAGATGTGTGCCTGTTTTCAATTTGGTTTTGCAAATCCTGCATTTGTCTGTTTCTCCTATTTAATGGACTTTGTAAACCAACATGTATGTAGTCCACTAACCTGGACTGCAAATATTAACCTTGCATCTTTTGATTTAAATTTACATCTCCTTAACCATGCCTGCTTCAGTCCTGATAAACATGAGATTGTTCCAAGAGTTTTTTTGTACCTGCAACTATATCTATGCATTTTCCACATTTCTTGCCTCCTCATCTGATCCTGCACCTTACATATTTCCTTATGTTTTTTTTTTTTGGCACATTCAGTTGCTGCCTGATTTTTATATACTTCTAGTTTAATTTCCATTCAAACTTGACACTGACATATTTCTGCTAAATTAAGCAAGAAAGTCATCATTGACTTATTCTCCATGTTTTAAAACTTTCAATGTTTGGATCTTATGAGGTCAGCAGATATGTATGCAGTCCTACGATTGTGTATCTATACATGTATTCAATTTTGAGGAGGCCCATACCTCCTTCAGAATGGGGAATATATAATTTTAGTATACACTGTTTTTATAAATCACTTGATAAGCATGAAGCATTTTTCTTATTTTCCTGTACAACTGATCCAAGAATGTTTGGAGCCAGAAAATCATTCCCAAACTTATATTAGTACAGGAAGAGCAAAATGGTTTATAGCTTAGACTTCATTCCCAGATCTCAGATTTGTTTTCAGTAATAATTTTAGTCATCTAAAGTATTCCTTCCTAAGTTTTATTCACATTTGTTAATGCTTTATTGCTGATCCTTCATCAATTCCCAGATATTTATACACTCCCTCCTGCTCAGGTTCTTTTATATCACATTCCTGTTCCAGAGTATTTTCTTGGTGCTCCAGCTTTCCTGCTTTAAAAGACCAAATGACATTCTTATATTATCTAAAAAAGTTTTGATCACCTGAAGTTCTGCTTTCAGTTCCTCATCTGATGAACTATACAGTTTTAAATCATCCACAAAAGAAAATGAGAAGTCCTTACACTTTGCTGTTTTCTGGGAGTCAGATTGTAGCTATGACCTAATCTGTTAAGTAAAGAGTAAATATCCTACTCACGCTGAAGACGTTTTCAGGTCAAACAAGGCAAAAACTGTAGAAAATCCTGAAATGAAACCACAGCTATGGCTGTATGAAGACATAAAGGCTTGAAACCAATGTAGTTTATTCTCATACAAAAAACGACAAAAGGCCTGAGTACAAAGATGAGCAGTACAGAGGTCATTATTGGTTAA
Source organism: Protopterus annectens (assembly GCF_019279795.1). Classification (NCBI taxonomy): domain Eukaryota; kingdom Metazoa; phylum Chordata; order Ceratodontiformes; family Protopteridae; genus Protopterus; species Protopterus annectens. The sequence goes on from NC_056725.1 coordinate 1,079,083,128, forward strand.
AATAGTAATGATTAACCAATCATCTCTATTACAGCTGACACATCTTCAAAAAACTACAAATCAAAAAGTCAATCATAAAACCAGGAAGTATAATGACAAAAATTATCGAACTAATCTTAAACTAGGAAACATTCTAATGATTAATAAGAAAAAAGTTATACATTGAAATAGTGTCATTAGAACCAAAATACTGTAAAGGCTTTATGCAAATTCAGATTATATAATATCATAAAAATGTTAACTTCTATATATTTCTTTGGTTTAGTCCATGTATTTAGTGTGTAAATGAATGATTGATTCCATCTGCTTCCATAATTTAGCATGATGATTTACTCAATACTTTTAAACAATATTTTTAAAAACATGTCCTCATCAAAGATAAAAAAAAATTGAGTATATTTAATAGTTATTAGAAAAAAATCGGCTCATGAGGTGTTGAAAGGGTACATCCGCATTCATGGTGACATAGCTTAGGACATTAACTAAATAATCCAATCAATAGCTTATTCAAAGCTCAAACAGCCAATCAAAATCTGCCAATAGTCTGCAATAAGACTTATGCAGTGCTGGAAGATTATAACATCCCCATTCACGATTACATTGCTTAAGACATTAACTAAATAATCTAATCAATGGTTTATTCTGAGTTCAGACAGTGGTTTTTACTGTTCATATTTGATTGTTTTTTACTGCTTAAATGGAATAGGATGAATCTGTCAATGCAGATGGCTTCAGCTTCTTGATTTATATAATTTATAAGTGAACTACTGATTGGCTGTGAGACATTCAGTAAGTGCCAATAGTCTAAATCCAACTATAGAAAAGACCGCAAAAGTAAATATGAACAGTCTATTGTTATATGCTATTTCTGTATGCATTCTTCTAAACACATAATGTTTTAATTTATATGCTTAGAGAAGACTCTAAATGAGAAGGGTCATAATTACATAATGGACAGCTTTAGATCTTACTGTTCAAGCAAATGCCAAATGCAATGCTTTGGCCGCATTAACAATTGAGCTAATTTGTACACAGAAAGGCTAATATTCTAATAGTTATTTCAATGCTACTACTCACAATTCAGTGTTTTAGCCACATCTATCTGGCATGCACACTGATAGATCAGCATTTTATTAGTTATTTCAATGTTAATAGTGGGTTTAGTCGTAACCTCAATAGAGAACATTTTAGTCTTGCTCCTAAATGAATAGTGACTAGGCAGGCTTCTATTTAATTATATTATGATTTGTTTTTTTTTAGTGTCGTTTATGGCTATGACTGTAAGTACAGTTATGGATGTTTGCCATTATAAGTCCCATTGCAGACTACTGGGTGATTTTGATTGGCTGTCTGACCTCTGAATAAACCATTGATTGGATTATTTAGTTAATGTCCTAAGCTATGCAACCGCAAATGCGGATGTAACCTTTCCAGACCTTATGAGCCGATTTTTTTCTAATAACTATTAAATATAGTCACTTTTTTATCTTTGATGAGGACATGTTTTTAAAAATATTGTTTAAAAGTATTGAGTAAATCATCATGCTAAATTATGGAAGCAGATGGAATCAATCATTCATTTACACACTAAATACATGGACTAAACCAGAGAAATATATAGAAGTTAACATTTTTATGATGTATAATCTGAAGTTGCATAAAGCTTTTACAGTATTTTGGTTCTAATGACACTATTTCAATGTATAACTTTTTTCTTATTAATCATTAGAATGTTTCCTAGTTTAAGATTGGTTCGATAATTTTTGTCATTATACTTCCTGGTTTTATGATTGACTTTTTGATTTATAGTTTTTTGAAGGTGTGTCAGCTGTAATAGAGATGATTGATTAATTATTACTATTTTAACCAATAATGACCTCTGTACTACATGATCTGAAGACGGCAAAGTCTCGCTGAAAGCGGTCATCTTTGTACTCAGGCCTTTTGTTGTTTTTTGCATGAAAATAAACTATGTTGGTTTCAAACCTTTGTGTCTTCATCTAGCCATAGCTGTGATGCCATTTTAGGATTTTCTTCAGTTTTAATCTGTTATGTAGACAGCTCAATGGGTTAAGGGCAAGACAAAAGAGCAGTGATGATAAACAGTCACCCTGGATTATCCCCCTTTGAATTTTTATCTCTGGAATAATAATTTATCTTATTTCATGGCTTAACCGGAAAGTGGTCTGCCACTGTTTCATGGTCACTGTAATTTAATGAATCAGTGTAGGGTGCATCTTATTCATTTGTAAGTACACCTTTATCTATATATGTGGGATGCTTTCAAATACATTTTTTGTAGTCTATAAATGTCACATTTAGAGTCTTCCCCTTTTTACAGCTCTCCAGACTTTAACAACATATGACCCTGTGTTCCTTATGACTTTCTTTTGTTTCCCTTTTGTTGTTTTTCCTCTGTCAGCATCAATTCAAGTGTATAGTTTATACATCATCAGAAGGCAAGTTGTTTTTAAAATAGCTTGCAAGTTCTCTCTTAAGGAGGATTATTATTTTTCCTGTTGTTAACCAAGTTGGTGTCTGTTTGGGGTGTGCATACAAATAGTTCTTACTCATAGCTAAGTCTTCATGTAAAGATGGTCATACTTTTAGCCAGAAGTTAGGTACTGCATCTTGTCCTGGTGTTTTCTACTTAGGAGCTTTCCTTAATTTTGTTTCAATTCCTCTGGTTGCTACTTCATCGCATTTCATATCCTGTACATTTGACATTCTTGTTCTTTCTTTTACTTATTTTATCCATTCATCATCTTTGTTATGTTCCTAGTTCTTTTTTTTTTTTTTTTTGGGTGGTATTTCTATTTCTTTTGCCTTGTTTCCCAGTTCTCTATAAAACCTTTTGGGTCATCAAAAATTACTTATTCTGTACATTTTTTATATTTATCTGTGTATCTTCTAAATTTTTCTGCCTGTGATGATATCTTTAGTTTATTATTTGCAATAGTGTACAACAGATCCTGATCTGTTCTGATGCTGCATGTTGTTTTTATCATGTCTAGCTTTCTGAGTATTTTTTTATCTATTCCCTCTTCTGTACTTTACTGTCAATGACACTTCTTGTCATAACTACTTTATAGTTTTAAAAAATGAAACACCACCAACTCACAAACAATGGAAACTTTAAAAAACAAAAACGTGAAGTTGAACCCACAAATGTCTGTCCGCACTGGTTGTTTAGTAAAGCGCTTTCTTTCGTTTAATGTGAACGAACTTCTTCAGAACAGACAATTTCAACCAACCATTTAAATACACATAAATAAATTGGTCATCCAATCAATTCCAGTACCCTTAATTAATGAATCTTTACAAAAAATTAAGGCATTTATAAAAAAAATATGAACATTTAAAAAAAAAAATATATATATATATATATATATATATATATATATATATATATATATATATATATATATATATATATATATATATATATATATACATATATATATATATATATATATATATATATATATATATATATATATGTATATATATATGTATATATATATATATATATATATATATATATATATATATAAAATTCCAAACTATGAATATTACATATGTCTATGAATAACAGAAAAATTTAATATTAATAATATAATCTATCATTTTAAAAAGCACTTCACATTTAAAGTGCCATTTAAACGAGGGGTCTGGTCAGCCTTCAAAAATACTTGCCATTTTAACGCTTTAATTTCAAGAGCATTATTGTACTTTGTTACATAAGGTGACAAGTCAATAAAATCCAATTCAAAAAATGCAAACTTCTTGAAATTAAGACATTCTATAGTATGTTTGGTTAAAGCATTGTTGATGTCGTTGTTTTTAATAGCCAAACAATGCTCATAAATTCTTTTATATAATGCTTTTACAGTTTATCCTACATAAAAATTGTGGCAGGTAGAACAAGATATTGTTATGCTGTGCTATTATCAGAGTTAGATTTTCTACACTAATTCCTTAATTTGCAGGTAATACATCACCTCTGTTTCTATTTCTTTAACTTATCTGTTACTAATCCTCCTTTCTATGTTCCTTGTTTGTTTTCTTATTTTTTATAATGTAAACTTTCCCATATATGGATGCATTTGCCTATATTTCGCTTCAAATATCTTTGATGCTGCTGCACTTTTTTTATTGATTAGTTTTGCTTTCTCCTTTGTCATAAATACTGTGCCATATTTTATCTCTTTTTCATTCCCATGTCCATATTTCTTAGTCAATGTCTCCTGCTCCTCCTGTTTCTCTTTAATTTTGGGACTCATTATTCCATTATGCTATGATCTGTGTTAGACTTTTTGCACTAAATCTTTCACTTTGAAGCTATTCCATAACTTCAACTTCTATTTGTTTAACTTCTACTTTACTAATCTTCTGTTCTACATTCCCCCTTTGTGAGCTTATTTTTATTTATTTTTTTTTTTTTGCACTGTCAACTTTTCCATATATCAATGCCTTTGCCTCTATTTCTCTTTGAATATCTGTGGGCTGCTTTTTTGTATTGATCAATGTGGCTTTCTCCTTTGCATAAATATTGCACCATATCAGGTCTCTGCTTCTTTCCCATGCCCATATTTCTTTTTTATACCTTTCAGATATCTCTAGAGTTTGTTCTTTATATTTTCACACTTTCTCACTTGCTTCTTTTTCCCAATGGCCCAAGGTTTCTTGGTCTATATAATGTTTTCCTTTAATCTATTGTACTAATGAACTAATGAACACAACTTTGCATTTGAAATATTTGATAGTTTTTCTTGTGCAAGTATTTTTCTTTCTTCTAATTTCTGTCTTAATCTTTTTGTATATCTTCTTTCCAGAAATTCTGGGCTTCTTGCATAATACTAACAATACTAACAATACATAATTTTTTTCTTATCTTCAGTAGTCCACTCAATTATCGTTATTGTCTTTTTTGTCAATCAATTTTTGTAATTTTTGTGGACTACTAATTCCTTCGACAATGGGGGGACATCCTCCCCCTCAACCTGTTCTAACCCCATTGAAGGAATGTTTCCGTATCTTGAGGATTCAGCAGTGTCATTTTTTTCTGGTCCTGGCACCAGTGCACCTACCATGATTGGGCACTTTTTTCTTGGACTTGTACACCCAACTGTCATTTTTATTTTTTAACCTACTTCTGTCCATGATATTTGTTTGTGTCTTTCAGCTTTTCCCGGTTAGGGGTCGCTACAGTGAAACTCCGGTCCGCTAATGATTGGCAGTAGATTTTTACATGCTGGCTTGCCGGGCCTAACGCACAACTTTCGACAAAGGAACACCCATACATGCATGTCGCCACACAGAAGACGTTCTAACTGAAAATCGAATGGGCAACGTCTAACTGTGAGGTGGCAACACTACCGCAGCACCAATACAATCTACATATATCACTGTTGTCTTGGTTAAACATTGTAAAAAACAGGGTCACCAAGACTTGAGGATGAATTCACTTTCAGCAGTACTACCCTCATTTGCTTGCTGATTTTGTCATCTCTCCATTTGAACCCTTTTACTAACAGTATTAGAAGCATTCTGCAATTTAGGACTGCTGATGTGGAACTAGATCAGTCTCAGTCTCATGAGTCTACATTATACAATTATGTTAGGACTGCTGATGTAGTTCTAGCTCAGATTCATTCTCACTTTTCTATATTATACCACCATTCTGTTAGGACTACTTATGTGGATGTAGCTCAGACTCAGTCTCACTTTTCAACATTATACCATTCTGTTAGGACTACTTATGTGGATGTAGCTCAAACTTAGACTCACTTTTCTATATTGTGCCATTCTGGTTTGGACATAATAAATGTATAATGGAAGAATATAGATTGGGAAATTTGTGAAATACTGAGAATGTCTGCAACACAGTTTGTGCACATTCCTAGTGTGCTTTCTATCTCTGGTCACTGGGCCTTTGTATATATTACAGGGGACAACCAAAAACTTATTTCAATTGTGGCTCTTATGAACATTTAATACAAACATGTCCTAAGGGAAAATTTGCTCAGTGCAGGTGTGAGAAGCTTGGAAATACTACTCATTACTATTAAACATTTTGTAGAAAATGCAAGAATACTAACCATTTTTGGTTTGACTGCCCTCAAATTAAATTGCTAGCAGATCAAAGGCAGATATACATAATGTAGTCAGTGGAGAGAACAACATACATGAACAAATCATACACAGTACTAGTTTTGCAATTGATGTAGGTGATGAAAGTGGCCAGACAGATTTGACTGCTATAGAAAATGAGATTAGTGACAACATCATTTATCCTTTTAATACTTTTAGGAAAAGGGTTAAGAAAAGAAAATTGAAGAAAGGTAGCAAATAATGGGCAAAAAAGGTGAGGGAATAACCTAACAATATGTTTCCTTAATGTTAACAGTGTTACTCTTTGATTTCCTGTCCTTGCCTATTTAAGTGGTACAGTGTGAAATATTTTCTGCTTAAAAACCTCAGCTTTGGCTGGCTAAGAACTTGCTGTATTCAACTGGACACATAAGAGAATTTAAGTACCTTTATCTGCACTTTTTTTTCAAAAAAATACAGTATTTAAATTGATTTTAACTGTGTGTTGCAGGAATATTAACTGAACTGGAAGTTAGTCAGTGTTTGCTGAATTTTGTTATTTGCTAGTAATTACAGGTGTGGGGTAGCCACATTCTTTGATTTCCTGTCCTTGCCTATTTAAGTGGTACAGTGTGAAATATTTTCTGGTTAAAAACCTCAGCTTTGGCCAGCTAAGAACTTGTTGTATTCAACTGGACGTATAAGAGAATTTAAGTACCTTTATCTGCACTTTTTTTCAAAAAATACAGTATTTAAATTGATTTTAACTGTGTGTTGCAGGAATATTAACTGAACTGGAAGTTAGTCAGTGTTTGCTGAATTTTGTTATTTGCTAGTAATTACAGGTGAGGGTGTAGCCACATTCTTTGATTTCCTGTCCTTGCCTATTTAAGTGGTACAGTGTGAAATATTTTCTGCTTAAAAACCTCAGCTTTGGCCGGCTAAGAACTTGCTGTATTCAACTGGACGTATAAGAGAATTTAAGTACCTTTATCTGCACTTTTTTTTTCAAAAAATACAGTATTTAAATTGATTTTAACTGTGTGTTGCAGGAATATTAACTGAACTGGAAGATAGTCAGTGTTTGCTGAATTTTGTTATTTGCTAGTAATTACAGGTGTGGGGTAGCCACATTCTTTGATTTCCTGTCCTTGCCTATTTAAGTGGTACAGTGTGAAATATTTTCTGCTTAAACACCTCAGCTTTGGCCGGCTAAGAACTTGCTGTATTCAACTGGACACATAAGAGAATTTAAGTACCTTTATCTGCACTTTTTTTTTCAAAAAATACAGTATTTAAATTGATTTTAACTGTGTGTTGCAGGAATATTAACTGAACTGGAAGTTAGTCAGTGTTTGCTGAATTTTGTTATTTGCTAGTAATTACAGGTGTGGGGGTAGCCACATTCTTTGATTTCCTGTCCTTGCCTATTTAAGTGGTACAGTGTGAAATATTTTCTGCATAAAACCTCAGCTTTGGCCGGCTAAGAACTTGCTGTATTCAACTGGACGTATAAGAGAATTTAAGTACCTTTATCTGCACTTTTTTTTCAAAAAATACAGTATTTAAATTGATTTTAACTGTGTGTTGCAGGAATATTAACTGAACTGGAAGTTTTGACTCTGCTCTTCAGTTAGTCCCACCCACCCTCCTGTTTTTGTTTTGGTGTTAATCTTAGTGGCCTTGAAACTGCCCGCTCCTCTTGTAAATTTGTGTTTGGATACTCCTTCTGGGCCCATCTCATTTGCTCACTCAACTGAGTGCAGTGAGATCATATTCTGATTTCAGGCACTCCTACTGTGTACAAAGAGAGCATCTGGGAAACAGAAAAAAAAATTAAGCTTGTTTCCTGCCTTTCCTGTTAAGTGGTATAGACTATTTGTAGGCTTCTGAGACCCCAAGCCCTTCTATGTTGGAGGAAAGCCTTCTAGCTTAGTTTTTTTTTCTTATAACTAGCTAGTTTTCTAGTTTCAGCACTCAAATCTGTTTCTTTGATCTCAGCACTTGTTCAGAAAAAAAAAAATTAATTTGCTTTTACTGTACTTGTGTTTCTACCTACTTTATTTTACTTTTGCATCATCTTAAAAGTACTCAATTGTATTTATTACTGCTTGGTGTAACTCATTCTAAGCCTTTTGGTTTAAACACTTGGGCTTCTTTGCACTGAGAGGGTTTGTGGTCTGCACTGTAGTGGCAGAACAGGTAGCTTACATCCTTCTAGGTTGGGAACTGCTGATTGAGGGCTCAGTGTCTGTTATTCTAAAAAATTATTAATTCTGGTTTAAGCACTTGGGCTTTCAGGCCAGTTATTTTACATTAAGAGGGTTCATGGTCTGCACTCTTGTGGGAGGAGAGGCTAGACTCTGCCCTTCTGAGCTGGGAATTTCTGGTTAAAGGCTTATAGTGCATGCATATCTGAACTGATTCTTACTGAAGTTGGTGTGCCTTGTTTGCTGTGGCATAGACTGGATTCGGGCCTGCTGGCTTTGTTTGTGTAACTTGAGCACTAATCCAGGCATTCTCTAAAGTATTCAATTGTATTTATTACTGCTTGGTAGTAACTTGATTAAAGTGTAGCTATCATTCTAAGTCTTTTGGATTAAGCACTTGGGCTTCAGACCAGTTGTTTTACATTAGGAAGGTTTGTGGCATGCACTGTGGTGGCAGGACAGGTAGCTTTCATCCTTCTAAGGTGGGAACTGCTGATTGAGAGCCCAGTGTCTGTTATTCTTAAAGTGTATTAGTTCTGGTTTAAGAACTTGAGCTTCAGGCCAGTTATTTTACATTAAGAAGGTTCGTGGTCTGCACTCTTGTGGGAGAAGAGGCTGGACTCTGCCCTTCTGAGCTGGGAATTTCTGGTTAAAGGTTTATAGTGCCTGAATATTTGAACTGTATCTTACTGAAATTGGTACACCTTGTTTGCTGTAGCATAGACAAGATCCAGGCCTCCTGAATCTAGCTTTGTTTATATGCTTGTTGTTTGTTTGCTTGTTATTTCCGTGGAATGCTAATTCCACCTAATCTGTGCTTCTCAGCACTTCTGTGGATCACTAGTGATATCTGCATTGCTTACTGTACTTATTTCCTTGTTTCACTTGAAAGAAAGTTACTGTTTGTCATTTTTGCATTTAAGTTACCTGTAACACATTGCACTTAAGTTACCTGGCACTTGCTCGCTAAAGCAATTATATAAGTCAGCACTAAAAATTAAAAGCACTACACCCTCACTCCCTACTGGCCCTTGTTTTCAATTATTAAGGAATTCCCAATATTATTCTAGCATGTCCAAAGGTCAGTTGTCAATCTCCTCCCTGGTCCAGCTGGTGAATCTGGGAATCTTGAGGCAATGTTACAACTGCCTCATGTACACAGACAACCCTCTCCTCCTCCCAACAAATTCCAACAAATGTGAAAGATGCAACCATATAACCAAACTGGAGGCTAAGCTCTCTCAACTTAGTACTGGCATAACCAGACAGGAGGAGAAGGAAACCACACTCACTACAATTCCAGTCTCACATAGACCTACCACGACAACAAGCCAAACACATAATCACACAAAAACATACTCAGAGGCTCTAAATAAAGATCTGCCTAAGCAGCAGAGAACTCCAAAGCAGACAACCAAGCAACCGCTACCCCAAAACAAAACACGTGCAACACATATCTCACAATGCCAGTGTGCCGAACAGTCACAGCCCTTAAGACTAAACAACACACCTGATACACTTGTAATAGGTGACTCTATCATCAGGCACACTGACGTCCCGCTCACCAGGCTAAACAAGGAGAGGGTCATGGTGAGCAGCCTTTCGGCCGCTAGGATCTGCCACATAACACAAGCACTCAGGTCACTCCAAGGCAAGTACAAATATGACTCAGTCATTGTCCATGCTGGTGTGAATGACCTGAGACGTACCTCCCTGGACTACATGAAAAGAGACATAGAGGAGCTCTCTGAGCATGTAGCCCAGGCCAGTATGACCCTGACCTTGAGTAGCATCTTACCCTCACCAAGAATGATGCCACAATATGAAGACAAGATGATCAATTTCAACAATTGGCTTAAGTACTGGTGTCATTCAAAGGGGATCCAATGCCTGTCAGCTTGGGATGATATGCTCGACAAGCCATGATGCTTCACTAGGGACAGCTTGCACCTGTCACCCCTGGGCTTTTGGATATTGGCAAAGGCTCTTGCTACCCCCATAGTGCCTTTTTTAGGCAAGGTTCAAAAGACAAACCCACCTCCATAGGTATCACAAGGGACAAGAAACTAAGAGTAATGCTACTCAATGCCAGAAGTCTAAACCTCAAGATGCACGCACTCTAAACTCTCCTTAGCATGGAGAACATCGATATCTGTGCAGTAACAGAAACCTGGTTCAGGGCTCCCGAGAGCACCCCAGCACTACCAGGTTATACCTCATACCATGCTTTTCAGCCCCAAAACTTGGACCGAACCACAAAAGGAGGGGGAGTATCGATATTCATCAAAGATACCCACACCTCCAGGTTGGTGGCAAAGCACGAAGCATCAGAGACTATCCATGTGCAACTAACAGTGGGTAAAACTGCCTTCCAGTTTATAGCCTACTACAGACCACCCTCCCAAACCCAGGAACCACATTCAGCCTTTCTGAGAACACTGGAAAATATGAAGGTCTCTCCAAACACCATTATATTGGGCGACTTCAATTACCCAAACATAGACTGGGAGCATTACTCTAGCTCCAACACCCTAGCCCAAAGGTTCCTAGAATTTATAAACTCAAATGCTATGGAACAACTTGTTACCACTCCCACAAGAAGGGGAAACATACTGGACCTGATCATCACCAACATGGGGACTCTATGCTCCAGACCAGAAGTGTATCCCTCACTGGTAAGATCAGACCATAAACTAATCTCACTGGATATTCACATCTTGACCCCACTTCCTGCCCAGAAAACCACAGTGAAAAACTTCTCTAAAGCAAATTTCACACTCCTCAAAACCAAGGTGGAATCTTTCAAAGCCCCCGGGCCTGTGGAAAATACGGCCCAGACCACAGAATTCTTTATAAACGCATTCTATGAACACCTTCAGGAATGCATGGATCATGCGATCCCAAATAAAACCAAGACCCGATCCTCCAAAGGCAGACGTCCTGTCTGGTGGACCCCAGCCATAAACAAACTATACAATAGAAGGAGGAAGCTACTAAATGATAGAGCAAAATCACAAAAAGGGAAGGCATCATTGATCAGTATTAGCAAAAAACTACGGGCACTCATAAAATTGTCTAAGGCCAGCGTTGTGAGAAAAATTGCACAGGACACCAAGGATAATCTCAAGGCTTTCTTTAGTTATGTTAGGAACCTGGGTGGTAATTCCCAGATATGCTCAGAATTAGTCCAAAATGACAAAAAATACACTGAACCCACAGACATTGCCAACATCCTAGCTGACAGGTTCAGCGCAAACTCCCCCCCTCCCCACCAAAAGGGCAAATATCTATCCCAGCAGAGTGCTGCCCCCCTGACATCTCAGATGCTCAGGTAAGAGCCGCCCTCTCCAAAGCAAAAAACACAGCATCAATGGGACCAGACGGTGCCCCGGGCTGCATCCTACATGAACTCCAAGAAGAGCTAAACCCAAACATAAAACTACTGTTCAATCTCAGCCTTATTACAGGATATGTGCCCAAAGAGTGGCATACAGCAACACTGGTCCCTCTCCATAAAGGTGGTGCCTCAACAGATCCTGGAAACTATCGCCCCATAAGCCTGACTAGCTTGGTCTGCAAAGCTATGGAAAGGATCATCATGGACCTCATAAATAAAGATATTGGGGACCTACAGACACTGGATCCTACCCAGTTCGGCTTTGTTAAAAGCAGATCCTGCCTCTTAAACCTGGTTGATTTCTTTGATACAGTCACCAAGGCCATTGACGAGGGGAAGGTGGTCCACACAGCCTACCTGGACCTCGCAAAAGCCTTCGATACAATACCCCACTCTGGCATTATAGATAAGCTCACCAGCTTAAATATAAACCCCTATGTCACTAGATGGATTGCAAACTGGCTCAAGGACAGAACCCACATGGTTAGTATTGCTGGAGCCATGTCAGTCTCCAAACCAGTTACAAGTGGTGTCCCACAAGGCTCAGTCCTGGGACCTCTCTTGTTCAGTATATATTTCTCGGAGGTACAGGCCAACAGGAAGGACTGTGGCTGACCAAGTTCGCAGATGACTGCAAACTGGGCACCATAATCGACTCTCCAGCCAACACAAGCATCCTCCAAAAGGGCCTCGTAGAAACAGACAACTGGTGCCAGAGGCATGGCCTCAAGCTAAATGACAAAAAGTGTATAGTCATCCCCTTTGACAAAAACAAAGTGCCCACAAATTACCACATAGGTGGTAATCCATTAAGTGCAGAAGAAGTAATTAGGGACCTGGGGACCCAAGTTGATAGCAATCTCTCATTTGACAACCACGTGGCCAAAGTGGTTAGAAAAACATTTTATATAGCCCACCTAATCATGAAGGGATTCACATCTAGATGAGGGGAGGTCATCGTGCCTCTTTACTCATCCCTCATCAGGCCCATAATTGAGTACAATGCCCTTTTGGGATGTACCTTACCAGACACCTGCAGCAACTGGAAAGACCCCAAAAGTACCTCACCAAGAGGATCAAAGGGCTCAAACAGATGCCATATGCTGCCCGGTTAAAGAAACTCCAACTCTACTCAGTGGCATACCGCCTGTTCAGAGGAGATCTGTGCCTGATGTATAAAGCCATGTCCAACCCAGAATTAATGGAAATGCTGCACCTCAGAAAATCCAAATCCCATCGAGCTACGCGCTCGAGAGACTTGAACCAAAGCAGTGAAATAAATAGGACATGCTGGAGGGACAGATTCATAACCCAGAGGCTCCCTTCATTCTGGAATAAAATCCCAGTCCAGGTTAGGCAGAGTCCCTCAATGAATCTCTTCAAGAGGAATCTTGATGAGTGGATGGGAGATCGTAGGTTTACCCCGGGTATCACTTCTGTGTCACTGTTAGACAGAGGCACAGTATACTAACCTCGAAAAAGGGCATAGCAAAATAAATTTAAAATGGGTGGCGAAAGCCAAACACATTCTGGCTCGGCTTATAAATGCTCTAGGGCAGATAGCCTAGTATGATCCTATGAACCTATGAACCTATTAATGATAAAAGGTATTGAGGCAATTGTATCATGAAAGGTAGAAAACTCAAAAGAGAAACAATAACAAAGAAGAACCGAAAGAGACAGAATCCAAAAACATTGAATGACTCATAAAATTGAATCACAAAACAATGAATACTTCTCTTCCACTAGCAAAAACCTTATATCGGTAAATCACAGTTACAAAACCTTGCAACATCTTACTCATGTGTGCTAAACTTAAATATAAGCCTATCCCTATGCCTGCACCAAACACTAACCTTACATATTACATTACTGAAAATCCTTTCAATGACAGTAACACTACAAAAGACAAAAGGACACAGAATACAGATAGCATAAAACATGAACAAAACTGACTCTATCCCCTTACCTAACCTTTAATCTAATCCTAACCTGCAAACACCTGCATATTAAAAACAACTGCTATAACACAGTCTTGCACATCTCACAACCACCACTTTTTCATGCACACCTTAATTTTCCTGCACACTCCTGCTTACCTCCACTATATAAAATGAAACTCAACCATATGTCACTCACTTAAAAATAAAACAACCACATAGCACAAAACACAGAGAAGTACTTTATTGTAGACACAGTTAAGCACTTTCATCTAACATAGAGAACTTTAGAGCTATAAGACAAAGAAGAAACAACAACTATTAAAAAGGCCATTTGAAAATCCATTGGTAACACACCCCCATTTAATATCCGATCAGAAAAATATGGTAACAAAAAAGCCCATCAAAATCATTAAAGTGATGTCAGCAGGATAAATTGCAAAACTACATATAAACTTTATGATAAAATAGCTAATAATTAGAATTCAGTGTTATAACCTTGAAAGTCTAAGCTTCAGTTCACTAGAAATTGAAATAGCTTCAATAAGACCAGGATGTTTAGTGACATTAAGAGGAAGCTGCCAAATCATGTCCTGATGCAAAAGGCAATTTTGGCAACCTGCTGTGTATATTGTTGAATATTTTTTTTTCCAACACAGAGAATGTAAATTTGCTAAAATTTCTACAGGTAGAAACATGTCTGGCTACCACACTTTTGTTGTCTATTTTGATACTATATGTGTGCTGATAAATCCTTTTCATTAATGCATTGTTAGTCTTTCTGATATAAAAAGCAGAACAAGAACACTACCTAGCCAAATAAACTACCTTTTCAGACAGACAATTGAATTTATTCCTAATCATTGAGTTTTGAATCTTTTCCAGTAAAGAGCCCCCCAAGTCCATATCAATAAAGAAACATTGATGACAGTGGCAACATCTAGAGGTTTTAAGGAGCCAGTCATTGATGTTCTCTTAGGTCTTTCCAATATATTCTTGATATTGGACCTATTTTTAAAAGTAAGCATAGGGGTTGATTTAAGTATGACTTAAGATTGACATCACAATGCAGGATGGACCAGTTCCTGCATAAAATGCTGCAGATGTCACAAGCATCCAAAGAATAATACAATACCATGTTGGCAAGGTAACAGGAATGTTAAGTAGTGGAATCATTACCACTGGCCCCTTCATGTTCAAGATTGAAATTCTGCAAGCCCATTCTAATGATCGGACCATATCTCTCATACCTTTCCTATAACACCTGTGCAAAAAAATTGTCAGTGATAGAACTTGGATAGCAGTGTTAGAAAAGCATATTTGTGAACTTCAGAAAAATAGAAGTTAACTCTAATTGTGCAACAAAGTCATGAAGTTGTTCCTTGTTACCAGATCACACAATGAATATATAATCCAAATATCGAAAGTAACATACATAATGGATAAAGAGGTCTGATTTAAAAACTGCTTCAATTTCCCATCTAAGTAATACCCATTTGCAAAACTGGGGGTACATGTGGCCTTCATAACAACACTGTATAGTTGTTTAAAATATGCTCTATCAAAGAGAATGAAATTATTACTCAGAATCAATTCCTCTAATAAGTGTAAAATCATTGTCAGACAAAGATCCAACTTTAGAAACCACTTCGTCAAGCCAAAGTAGTCCCTCTTCATGGGGAATGGCCATAAATAAATTCTTAATGTCCAGAGTTACCAATAAGTGATTCCACAAATCACAGTTTTCCTGAATTTACCCAAAAAGTCCCAGGAATCCTGGATAATGTAGGGAAAGTTATTAAACAGTAACTTAAGTTTACAGTCAATAAACCTGGCCAGGCACTCAGTGATAGAACCCCATTGGATACAATTGGTCTACTACTTTGGTTTGACAAAGTGGTGTCTAAATTTGGATCTTTATCTGAAAATGATGTAACATATATTTCATTGGATTGATTCTGAGTAATAATTTCATTCTCTTTGCTAGAGAATACTTTAGGCAGCTGCAAGGTGTTGCTATGGGGGGGTACATCTGCTCCCAGTTTTGCAAATGCAGTATTATTTAGATGGGAAATTGAAGCAGTTTTTAAACTAGACCTCTTTGCCCATTGTGTATGTTACATTTGATATTTGGAAGATATATCCATTGTGTGGTCTGGTAACAAGGACCAACCGCATGACTTTTTTGCACAATTGGAGTTAACTTCTACTTTTCTGATGGTCACAAATAATGTAAATTCTGACTGTATACATTTTCTGGATATCAAAATTATGAAAGGAACATGTGGGACATTTGATACATCCATTTACAGGAAGCCTACTTTATGTAATGCTTTCCTACACTTTAGAAGTAGTCACCCACTACATCAGAAGAAGGGGTTGGTAAAGAGTCAATTTATAAGAGTAGCCTAAGTGCTAATGACACTGTTTGTGCTGATGAATTTGATGAGATGAAAAATATGTTTTTGGTACGTAGCTCTCCAGTCTTTATCATTGACAAATTTTCTGCACAGATATTATAGGAAAGGGTTGGGAAATATGGCCCAGTCATTAGAATGGGCTTACAGAATTTCAGTCTTGAACATGGAGGGGCTAGTGGTAGTCATTCCACTACTCAAAATCCGATTCACCTTGCCAACATGGTGTTACATTATTCTTTGGATACTTGCGACATCTGTGGCATTTTATACAAGACCTGGTCTATCCTCATTGTGATTATGAGCTTAAATCATACTTCAATCAAGCCCCTACATTTACTTTCCAAAATAGGCCCAATATCAAAAAATGTTGCAAAGACCTAAGAGAATATCAATGAATGATTCTTTTGAAACCTCTAGATGTGGCCATTGTCATCAATGCTCCTTTATTAATATGGACTTGGGGGCTCGTTTTTGGAAAAGATTAAAAAATGGATGATGTGGGGTAGATTCAATTGTCTATCTGAAAAGGTAGTTTATTTGGCTAGGTGCTATTCTTGTTCTGCTTTTTACATCAGAAAGGCTAACAATGCATTAAAGAAAACAATTCATCAGCACACATATAGTATCATCAAAATGGACAACAAAAGTGCGGTAGCCAGAAATGCTTCCACCTGTCGAAATTTTAGCAAATTTAAATTTTCTGTTTTGGAAAATTGATTATGCAATATTTACTGGGGACTGGCAAAATCTGCCTTTGCATCGGGAAACAATCTGGCACCATTGTCTTGATGCCACTAATTATCGTGGCCTTAATGAAGCTATTTTGATTTCTAGTGAAGTGAAGCTTAGAGCTTAAAAGTTAAAACACTGCATTCTAATTATTAATTATTTTATCATGAAGTTTATATGTATTTTTACAATTTATCCTTATGTTGTCACTTTAATGATTTTGGTGGGCTTTTTTGTTACATTGTTTGTGATTGGGTATTAAGTGGGGGGGGGGTGTTACCTATGTTTTTTTGTGACCTTTTTACTGGGTGTTGTTTTTCATTGATTTAGTGTTCTGAAGATTTCTATGTCAGTTGAAACACTTAACCATGTCTATAATAAAGTTGATCTCTGAGTTTCATGCTACATGGTCATTTTGTTTTTAATTTTGTATTTTGTACTTACCAGTTCAAGGTTTTTCATTCATTTTTTGGCTCATATGTGACTCACTGAAATGAGCCTTCACTAATTTCT
Source organism: Protopterus annectens (assembly GCF_019279795.1). NCBI lineage: Eukaryota > Metazoa > Chordata > Ceratodontiformes > Protopteridae > Protopterus > Protopterus annectens. The sequence continues at coordinate 1,079,100,430 of NC_056725.1, forward strand.
GCATTCTATCTTTTTTACACCCACAAAAATCTTTTTACAAAATGTGATTCTACCTTTTGACTTATACTCATTTAGTCATACTAGAAAGTTGTAAAACTATTCATGTGGGCGTTTACTGTTTTATGAATGTTCATTTGTTGTCTCCTAGCCAACAACACCAGGCTCAGGCATTGTGGGGTTAAAAATTTCTTTGTTCATTTGACTAATATTTATGCAGTGGTATTGCCATACTATATACAAATAGTTTAACATTGTTAGGTTAGGATATTCCTATTCCTGGTAGACTCCTTATGTATGATTTTACAGGCTCTTTCTGCCTCATCCATTTTATTGCTGTATATGTGTCTACTCCATTGAAAATTTATGAGCAATTGTTTCTTTTGTTAAAGCCATATGTGTTTGCTTCTATATTGTAGTGGATTAATTAAATTGCTATGTTAGAATCAGCAAAAAAAGATTACAATGGCATTACAGTCTTCATAGATGTGGCCAGTTAACACTGAACCCAAGTTAAGGGCCTACTTATACCAGAGAAGTACTCAAGAAAAAGGTAGACTATTGTGCATAGTCCTCTGTATTCCTTTTGTAAAATTTTCAAAAAAAAAACTAAACTTTCAGTATCAGACCATGCAGCCTTAATATTGTCTTTGTCTAAGAACAAAGCATGTATAATTGTAGGTAAAGCATTTAAAAACATTACTGGATATTTGGTAGACACAGCTTTATGGAAATTGGAAATTGGAATTGGAAATTATAAAATTATGGCATCAGCTCTGTACACTAATTTACTATTGTATCATTTGAACTGAAAGGTGGCTTGTTTACAAAACTAAATATAAGATGTATGGAAAAAAAGATATCTGGACATGAAGGATAAAGGAATATGCTAAGATAGCTAAAGACTATGCACATTTCTTGCACCATAATAACATTTTTTTTAGAAAGATGCCTGAAGACCATCAAAGATACCACTGCAAAAGTTTTACTATTTCAACAAAAACTATGTTGTGAGGGGAACAAACACAGAGGTATTCCACTTTTTGAGTAAAAATATTAACAAGACTTGTCTAATGGATTGCCTACACTGTACGTATGGTATATATATTCAGATGCAGGAAGACATTCTTTCTTCTATAGAGCAGTTTATAGTCAAAATATATGAAGAATATCCAACCTTGAAGTTAGTATGGTCCAGTCTAACCTTATCTGACTATGACAATACTATTCTAATCAAACCTATTTTTTAGAAGAATTAAACAGGGAGTTACAGAAAGTAACTTTTAACTCCGCTCCTGGACTAGACTGTATACTCTTTTCTTTCTATACTTCAATGCCATTATTTCAGAAAAGGATTTTTTCACAAGTGCTTAACGAATGGATGATGTTTGGTAATAATGATAGCACTATTTGCAAAGGCATTTTGAAATGTATTTATAAACAAGGAGCTACAGTATTATTAACTAATTGGAGGCCATTAACACTTTTTAATATCAGTTATAAAATTTTCTGGAAAATACTTCATGAATGGTTAACTAAAGTTACAGTGAATTGTTTCATCAGGTGTTTTTTAGAATATGTGAAGTGACTTTTAAAGATGTCTTAGAATAGGAAAAAAATATATTTTTTACTATTCAGCACAATAATGAACTTTTACTATCCTATGATGTGTTGAAAGCTTTTGTTCCAGCAACACATTCTAGTTTATGAGACATTTTACATGATTATAATATCCGTGCCTCCATTATATCTGTCTTGCAAAGTATTTGTAGAAATTCTTGAGACAGATCATTGGTTAATGGACATTTGGGCCTAAAACATCCTCTCTAAGGGGTGTTAAGGAAAGGATCCCCCTCAGTGGTCTCTTATTTTGTTTACTATGACCTGATAGACTATATGCTGTCTACTTCTGTAGCCAACCTGCTAAGTCACAGATACCCAAATGTAAGAGCATAAAACTATGCAGCTCAAATAAAACTGTTTTTCACAGGATGCGATGTGAGTCTTGGTTGTGGTTTCTAAGTGATACATGTAGTTGTTCTTCTATTGTAAAGTTTCTGAAATAGAACATCTACACATAGTTGTTTATAAGAACTGCACATGCCATTTTTCAAGTTTTGTCTCTTCCCTAGCATAGGAATCCAACAAACTCAAGCTACCATTAATCTGATGTTACTTTTAGCATAATTTTCATGCTTATGTTTAACCTAGCAATTGACAGTGAGCCTACTTGGTCTGTAGAAGTGAAGTTGGAATACCAGAATAAATGCTGACATTTTGGTCTAAAACACTGTTAGTAAGGACTTCTAGAGTTTTCTCAACTCTATACTTTTTCCATATTACAATAAAATGCATAAAATTCTGGTACAGGCCTATAATCAAACTATGTTCTCTAACTGAAAGGATATCTAAACTTTTTTTCAGTATTTAAACATTTCACAGTTTATTGCAAGCTTTTATTCTTATGTGTCACATCTTCAAATAAAGTTCAAGAGAAATGCAAAGTATGTCTGAATGCCAGTAGATCTGAGACTATAACAATCATTGTTATGCACAGGATTAGCTGGGATTTTTTTGTTTTGTTTTTGTTATTAAAAAAAGAGTGAGGTTGGATAACAAGGAGTAGCATCTGTTGGGACATGATGATTTTAAGCCAGAGAGAGATGCTTCAGTTTCCTTATTGTAGACACCATCTTATATGTATTTTTGTTTCCTTCTTGACATTCCTTCCTGTTCTGTCACACTGCTTGCTTACAAAACTGCTCAAGGATTTGTGCATTTCATACTATTCATAGCCTGCTATGGTTCTGATCCCAATTCTGTTTCCATCTTTGCTTTTGCTACCACTTCTCTTTACTCTCTGTAATTACCTTGAGGGTTATTTCTTTTCAGATACCTTATTTTGCATATGTTTGTTGTGACATATAGGTAACATAATCTGTACCCCCTAATCTTGACAGATATGTGATAATACTTTCTACAGCTTCTTGAGTATCAACTGTATTGAATACACACGTGTCAAAAGAACATAAAAAGAGCGTCTTTCCTTGTGGAACATTTTCCATGTCACTGTTGTAACACTTAAAAGGAATAGACCCAGCAATGCAGCTCAGTTTTAATCATCCTTTCACATAAGTGAATTCTAAATTATGTTTAGCTTATATTTCCACCAATGCATTATTATTAATTATTATTATAAAAGCATAATTTAATTACTTAGGTTCATAGGTGTGCACTAGGCTAACACCCAGTAGGGCCTTTTTATGGCTAGCCATGCATCCCAAATCTCTGACAAGTTTTGATACCCTTGATAAGAGTAAGCAGGGGCTCTGAAGATGAAACACTTAAATGTAGGGTCCTGGCAGATGACCCACTTACAGGTTGCCTGTGTCCGATAAACACATGAGTAACAAAACAGGAATGAATTTCCTGTTCCCCATCCAACTGTTCAAGTTACACATGAATTGGGTTAGTGAGGAACTCTGCTTCACACAGGTGGTGAGCTTGTTCCAGAGAAAGAGTTGTCTCTGGGATACATACCTTTTTCTCCAACATATCCTATTTATATCATAGGTAAGATTTTAGTCTTTATAATGGGTATCTCTGGTGATATTTTTTTTTTTTTGGATATGCAGGATGTCCATCAGGGTTGAGTCCTACAGTGCCTTGTATGCCAGGCATGAGTCTCCCCTCAACAGCCTGTAGGAGACAGAATACAGGGATTGGGCTTTGAAGCAGTCTGTACAGGAGATGTTACCTATGCTCTGTATTCTTTTACTAAGGAACGTCTGTGGACAATCCGATTGTTGGATGACCCTGGTAAGGTACATATCAAAGAGAGTATTGTACTTAATTGCAGTTCTGATGAATGCTGAATACAGTGGAACAATGACCTCCTTGGACTTAGATGCCATACCTTTATTTATACGTTGCACAACACCGAATGATTTCCTCATTACTGTCGACACATGATGGTCAAAGGCTGATTACTGTCTACACAGGTCCCCAAGTCCCTAACTACTGGGTTGACTCTTAGAGATGTGTTTCAATATAATAGTTATCAAGGATGGATGAATTCCCAAAGGATGCTATTATGCCTTTCTTGACTTTTAGTTTTAGTCCATGTCTCTGACTTACATTATTAGTCTGTGTCACCTCTTCCTGGAAAACATTAGTGTCAATGGGGGATTCTGTGACTGCTTCTAATTTGCAATCATCTGCAAATCTGGTCAGCCAGAGGCCCTTAACATTGGTCCTGATTTCAGAGAGGTAAATGTCAAAAAGGAGTGGTCTCATGACCAATCTCTGAGAGAGTCTGCTTGTGACTGGCTTTTTTGTTGAGGAGGACTTCCAATTCTAACTTCCTAGGTCCTGCCCATGAGCCAGCTGGCTATCCACTGTGTGAGATAAATGTTTCTACCTAACCTCTTGAGTTTATCAACAATACTTGAGTAGGGTATTGTGTCAAAATACCTTGGTCAGGACAAGGTAAGCAGTTTGAACCATTTTGCCCTCATCCATTACTTAAGTGACCTTCTCAATGAAGTCCACCAGGTTGAATAAGTATGACCTGCCCTTGATGAAACCAAATTGGTTTGTGTCCAGTGTCTGCATGTTTCCTATGTCATTCATCATTTCCATGATAGTTATTTCCATGACTTTGCATATGTGACTAGTGAGACTTGTAGGTCTGTAGATGTCTAACCTTTGTGAAGAGGGATGACTCTTGTTCTCCATTCATGTGGCACAAAGCCTGCTTGGATGCTACAGATAAATAGAGGGTACAGAGGGCCCAATAGGTCATGTTTCATGCTATTAGGAAGGCATCCTGGGATATTGTCTGCACCCATCGATACAGTATTCTTGGCCTTAGAGATAGCATTGAGGACCAGTTCCCTAGTGATAGTAGGGGAGTTATATTTGATAGAATTTCCTTAGAAAAGGTTGTAGGGGAGGGGTACAGTTAGATATGAATTTGTTTGCAGTAGGTTTGCCATATCGTCTGGCAGTGTATAATTAGCTCCACTAAGAATGAGTTCTAAATACAACTGTGTATTTCTTTGAGGTTGCTGACATAGCTAAAAAAATGCCTTGCAGTTGTTCTTAGACTGGGAAGCCAATCTTACATTAAATTTGGCTTTGGTAGACATTATTTGCCCTCTGAGGTGTTTACTTAGTGTGATAACAGTACTTTTATCTTGCTGGGTGCAACATGTAATAATTTTTGCTGTGATTTTTCTTCCTTCTTTTATATAGCCTATTGATATTGTGATCCCACTAGCGTGGCTTGTTTTTTCGTTAGTTTTGTACTTATTCCTGATGTGTACAGCTGCATGTATACAGATATTTGCATGCTTGTTTATGGACTGTGAGCAGTTCTGCATAGGAAGCAGTTTTTCCAATGTGTATAGAGCTTGATATTTCTCCAGGTTATCACTTAATAGTAGAAAGTTAGCCTTAGACCAGTTCCTGAATATTCCAGGGTTAGCTGGAGATTTGCGTTTTATTTTTACTTCAAAGGAGACTATTTTGTAGTCTCACCTTACCACAAAGGAAATTACACTAGTGCATGTGTAGTGCTCTCCCTTAATAATGAGGGCCAGATCCAGTATGTTTTCTCCCCTGGTTGTCATATTGACAATCTTGTCTAGGCAGTTTGAATTTGTAGAATGAGGGATCTCTGCGCCTGCATATTTGGTGTTGTATATGATTCCCAGTTATCAGTGGGGTAATCAAAATCACCCATGAATGGGGGGTGGTGGCTAGCATGGTCATGGTGCAGTAGCAGATTTCACAAGCTCTACTAAGGAAAATATATCTTCACTGGAAATTTGTTTCATATCAAGTAAAAGTGGATTTATTTTTGCAGAATTTGATAGTATTCAACATTCTCTTCAGGAATATCTACTTATACATTGAAATTGGTTATAATTTCCAGTCAAAACCTTCATCTGAACAAATACTTCACTTCAGGGAGATTTTCAACATGAGTTATACTAAGGCAAACAACCAGGATTCCAGTATAAAGAAGGAACTACAGACTTAAATAACAACTATTCAAGACCTCACAACTAAGATTGATATAATTGACTGTAAAATAGACAACTTTAAATAAAAAGCTGCCAAGGGGATGGGTATGCTTCATGAGGATCTAAAATAGCAAAAAATTCAAATTACTAGTATTGAGGAATCATTAACAGACTTTGATGAATGATTGCTAGAAAATGAAAACAACATAGAACTTTTGCTTAAACAAAATATTTCATTACAACATAAACTGGATGATCCAGAGAATAGATCATGCCTGAATAATATAAGAATTTTTGGTCTTCAGGAAAATATAGAAGGAAACAATATGTCAAGTTTCCTTAACTCATGGCTGCCAAAATTTCTAGATTTACCAGAAGCTATATCTCTCGGTATAGAGAGAGCAGATTGGTCTCTCACATCAGGAAACAGTACCAACAGGAAACAACCTAGATCTGTCATAGTAAACTTCCTATCATCTTCAGATAAAGACTTAATTCTAAAAAGAGCCTGGTCAAAATCACCATTAAAATACAATGACTCTATCATTTGCTTCGATAATGACTATTCAACAATGGTAATGACAAAAAGAAAGATTTTTTTTACCTCTAATTAAAGAACTGAAAAAGGTACAGATTAAGACTCACCTCTTGTTTCCAGCAAGGCCGAAGATTTTTCTTCCTGATGGACTATCATTGTTTGAGGACCTTGATTCTGCTGTGACATATGTTAAAAACCACAAATTACTGGAAAAAATAAAAGAGATGGAGTGGGCTAACCCCTCTCTTAAAAGAATGGCTCCTAAAACTACATGGAAATATATTGAAAAACAAAAGAGACTAAAGAATACATGAGAAATACAGACTATTTATAAAACAAACTTTTATTGTGGACTATGCTTTTATTAACAAGTCTGTTTTGATATGTTATAAATACAAGGTAAAATCTACACTGCTTTTCATATGTTGCATATATATAATGTTTATTCATAACTTAATTTGATATAATATAACATATTTAATCTACCATCAATATATTTATAATTAACACTTTAAGTATTCATTTTATATAAGTAAGCATACCATATAAAATGTATTACCTCAGTTTCTGCTTCATTGTATAGGATACTACTTATCTGTATATTACACTTTCACACAGCTATAATATAACAGTTATAAATATTTAATATTCCATGTACGATAAAATGAAGGGATACATTGGAAAAATATAAAGTAAAGATAAATGGAGGAGAGGGGAGGGGGGAGGGAGAGAAAAGAAAAAAAAGTTTTTTTATATATACATATAATTTCCTGTATAGATAGCATATTATACATAAGTCTGTCTAAACTCAAAGTAATAACAATGCATAACATACTCAAAGCCTTCTTGTCTCTTCTAATTGCACTTTATTTTAGTCATAGAGAATAATATATTCATATAACAGTTTCCGTCTCACTTCTAATCATACAGTACTGATCAGCACTGAGCATAAACTGTGTTACACCCTCAGAGTAGAACAATAATTCACAATGTAATTATTAAATATGTACATAATATACATTTGTTCAGGATAGGTAAATGTTGGGAAGGTAGTGTAGTATCTGTGAGTTTAAATGCCAGTGCATACATTAGCTCTGAGAAGCTGGGAGATGTTATATGTGTTTCTATTACAAGGCTTATTATTTATATATTAATGGAAACTCTAGGGAAAAAAAAAAATATATATATATATATATATATATAGTTAAAAATAAACATAGTGCTTTTAAATGACAAAATAGAGCAGTAGGAAAAGTTACAAAATTACTTTCATGCTTTGTTTGAAAACTTTCTTTTTTTTATGACAGTTTTGCAGTTTCTGGTATGGGAAACAGATATATGCTGATTCACATGTATAAAAACATTTTTTTTTTTACTGAAACTCGGCTGTTTCCTGCCGAAACAATAAGGGAGACAACTTTGAACATTCTCCTTACCTCGTGCAGTGCTCTCACAAGCTAATTATTCATTTGGAAAACTTTCTACAGTTTGTGGAATCATCTCTTCTCTCTCTGAACTCCCTCAAAGATGTGAAGCAGCTGGATGACATCATCAAACATTTCCAAGAAGTGCAGAACTGTATTTTGACTGTAACTTGGTTTAACAGTCTTTTTTGTTTTAACTCAACTGTTATTTACTTAAAATGATCATTTATATGGTCAATGACAAGATTACATATCACAATAACATAATATCTTCATCTTTTGTGACTTGAAGAAAGGATTACAGAACAGATAAAGCAAGAAAATGTAAAAGGAAAAGAGGTGAGAGAGGAGATGGTTATGAGAGAGCAGTGTAAGTATTAAAATGTAAATATCTATGTGCTTTATTCTTAGACCCTACAAGTGTAAATAGCGATGGTAGCATACATTTTTGTATGTATGTATGTGTATATATGTATATATATATATATATATATATATATATATATATATATATGTATATATATGTATTTGTATTTATATGTGTATATGTGTGTATATATATATATATATATATATATATATATATATATATATATATGTATATATATAATATATATGTATATATATATATATATATATATATATATATATATATATATATATATATATATATATCTATATATATTTATATATATATATATATATATATATATATATATATATATATACATTTTTTTCTCTCCCTCATCTTTCTTCAAAGTATCACTGCATACTATAATTATGGTTACCATACTCAAAGTTAATATATTCACAAATTTGTGCAATCTTTATATTTAAGTGTCATAAGTAAGGTTATGCATATCATTTCAGAATGTTTATTTGCATAGCAAAGAATTGAATAACAAAAGTGGTATACTAAAAAGAACTTTGCAAATAGATATCTTATTCTGCCACAAGTGAAAGTGGTTGTTTATACATGTGTTTATAGTGACTACATCCCATACATAAGAGAAGACTATTCAAACCTAAACATAATGTTTTGGCTTAGTCTTTGAATTGATTTTATTTGTTTAAGGTATTACTATTTATCATGAAAGTGTTGTTATGTATGCACATACATTGTTTTAGATGTGTGTGCTTATTGCTTTAAATGTTTCATTGTATTTAATGATTTTATGAGTTTAATTGTTTAATTAGTTGCATTCCTCCCTTTATAAGGACAAGAAGATTTTGTTGATTTGTAGTCTGATGAAGTCTCAGGGTGAAAGTGCTTACTAGTTGTTTGAATAAAAGGTGTTTTTTTATACTTGTACCAGTTTTGAGTTTGTTCTGGTATTTTGGATTGTATTACTTATTTACGCATTGTTGGACTGCCTATTTGCTTCTGTATATGCTCTGGACTTTGCGATTTTACTATATTGATTTCGTTATTGCAGGAGCAGTCTTCCTGTTGTGGTTTTTGCTAGTTTTTATGTTATTAGTTGAGTTTGTACTCTGTTGTTACAGTTTAGGGGTTGATCTCAGTGACAGATGTCGTTGTGATTAGGAGGTTATAACTCCAGGTGGATAGCATTGGGGTGTTTGTTTTTTTCTAGTGTATGTAATAATTTTTTTTTTTTAAAGAGTTTTTTGGCATCCAGATTAGCTTATTTACATTAAATATAGAGAATAAAGCTCAAGGAATACATTTTTTCCTAAAGACATGAGATTTAATATTTTTACTAGGAACAAATTCACTTTTTTGTAGAAATTTTCACATTATGCATATGATATTGATATGTTACTAACACATCTTTCGGGTACAATTACATAATATGGCTACGTTGAAAGGTATGTCACTTAACATAAATAGTTTGAACAATCCATATAAAAGAAGTAATTTATTTAAATATCTAGCTTTTCATAAACCTAATATAGTATTCTTACAAGAAACCCATTTAACAAAAGATAGTATTAAATTTCTAGATACAAATAAATACACAAATATAGTAAGCTCAGAGTATACGAAAAAAAGAGGTGTAGCAATGTTATGGAACAAAACATTATCATTACCCAGAATAATCAAAACATACCAAGACAATTAAGGTTTGCTTTGCTTGGCTGTCATTGAGATGGATTAGAAACTATATACATTAATAAACAACTATTGGTTACCTGGTATTGGTACTAATACTATTAGACACATATTGAATTAAATAGTTTCACTATCTGAGGGACATATCATTATGGCAGGTGACTACATCTGTATCTTAGACCCTAACGATACAACCACTTCAGGAAAAAGAAAAATTACAGCACAAGCTAAACAACTTATAAATTTCATAGACTTTTACCTACTCAAAGACATATATCATTTTGTGGATTATAAGTCATTACAATACACGTTCTATTCTAATAGATACAAAACATATTCCAGAATTGATAGAATCTTTCTTTCCACACAGATAATGAATAACCTAACCAATAGCAAAACTATATCCTACCCAATCTCGGACCATAATACTATCATATTTGAACTTAATATTAATAACATCCATAGTGTCCAAATTAAAAGGATTCCAGCACATCTCACACAAATTAAGGATTTTCAATTATTCATAACAGAAGAGACACAAAACGTTATTAATATAAACTCAGCATCAGACACACATGATATATTTATTTGGGATGCCTTAAAAGCATATTTATATGGACAAATAAACAAATGGTTTCATAATAAGATGAAAATATGGGATAAAGATATAAGAATAATACAGGATGAACTGGACTCACTATACACAAATAATAAAGACAACTTGTCTTCAAAGAATATAATGGATGAGATATACAAACTAAATGAGGAATATACATCTATCCTAACTCATAAAACAAAGATAACACTAGAAAAATATAGGTTTCTTGCTTATTCTGTAAATCCTAAATATCTATCAAACCTTAAGAATAAGACCAAAAAATTAAATAAATATAATTATATTAAAGAAATACATTCTGCAAAAAAAAAAAAAAGAGAAGTACATAGTATGCAAGATATATTACACATGTTTAGATGTCACTTTCATGAAATTAATCAATCCACACAACAAATTCAAACACAAGATAACATAAGAGATTATATTAACAAGAATATATATAATAAACTAAAACAACAAATAGAAGTTATTGATAAACAAATTACTTTAACAGATATACAAAGTCTAGTAAATAAGCTTAAACTAAACAAAGCTCCAGGTAACGATGGAATTATTCCTGAAATATATAAGATAATGCCTAAAATGGCTATTTCCTTACTGCACAAAGTAAGACATGATAATATTGCACCCCCATCCTGGAAATATACATTTATATCCCCTATTTTAAAATCAAATAAAGACCCAAAATTCTGTTTCTCATACAGACCAATATATTTACTGAATATCAATTATAAGATGTTTATGAATATATTCTAAGAAAGATTGAAGAAATTCTTACCCCACTTAATAGACAAAGACCAGACAGAATTTATAACTAACAGAAGTACTTTTGATAATATAAAATGAACCCAAGCTATTATAGACTTTTAAAACACACCAAAAGATCCGGTCACATGCAGCAATCAATGAAGGCAGCCACAAAGGAAACAGTATATCCAGTACAAATCCACAAAACCCAATGTAGTAATTAATCGATTTATTCCAAATAACACACAGATTTAGAGCTTTCTTTTCCAAACAGGAAACTTCATCAGAATCTATAAACATCACATCCCTTCCTCATTTAAATGGTTCACCTCTTATTGTGATTGGATAAAAAACAATTGACATGAATACAAATAAAAAACTTTTTAACATATGATAATAACTAAAATACATATAAACAATCCATATATCCTAACTATGCATATTTTGTAAAAATACATACATATATTAATATGTTTAAAAATATTAAATATATGAAAAATGTTTGATATATATTAAAGATGCATGATTCTGAAATATGGACCTTTTCTAATACCCAAAACTTAAAATCGGCATTAGCACATTCTAAAGCATGTCTGTAAAGTGCATTACTTTCTTTTTCCTTACTAATATCATACATGTGCTCATAAATATACTGTTTTAAACTACGTTCTGTCTTGCCTATATAAAATCCCCAACATACTATACAGTAAGCAATATAAACCACCCTTTGGTCTGACAATTATACAGTTCATTCACAAATCTATATTGAGGAACAGGTACAACCAATTCTTCCTTGTCAGCTATAAAAATACATTGACTACACTGACCACATCAAAAAGTACCTGTCTTGCCTGTATTTTCAACCTGAACCTTTTTCTCAAATAATTCTTTTAAATTGTCATTTTTCTTATAACCATATTTAAGGGACTGGTTGAAAACTTCTAACCTATTAGGCATTTTTCTAAAAAGGTCTTCATTAAATGTTAATACCATATAAAGTATGTTAACCAAAAACAGACGCGGCAACCGTGCTGATAGCTACAATCCTTTATTCCATAAAGCGCTTTTCATTCAAATACAATTCTTGAACATCTTCAGATAAATTACTTGTAAATTAATGGCATTTAAATAACAGTTCAAGCAAGTCAGCTGATATCAAACCTTACAAATTTAAAGATACATAGTAGCTATTTAGTTAATTTTAATTGAATCCACAATATATGAAATAAAGAGCTTTGCTGTTGTAAAAGTCAAGTGGCATTGTAATTCCACAGCTTTAAAACATGTGGATGTCATAAAAACAGATCTGAAGAAGGCTTGAAAATGCTGAAAGCGCTTGTCCATTGTTTACATCAGAAGGGTTCTTCACTTTTATGTTAATTTCTTCTGTTTTTATGACATCCAATTCAACATGGTTAAAGCCTGTTATTAAAGTTGTTGTTTTGAAGCTGTCTTTTCGCCATTTTGGTTGTTTAACAAGTTTGAATACTCAGATGGAATACTAATACTTGTGGTGCAACACTCTTCCAATATTTACATTGTTTTTGCTCTGCTGAGCTTTCTTTAGTGAATTCAGTGCTTTTTCATATATTTAATATTTTTAAACATAATATATGTATGTATTTTTAAAAACAATGCATAGTTAGGATATATAGATTGTTTATATGTATTTTAGTTATTATCATGTGTTAAAACATTTTTAAAGTCACGGTGATGCAGCGGTAGTATTATTGCCTCATAATAAGAGGTTCTCCTGTTTGATTCTCAGCTGGAGCGCCTTTTGTGTGGAGTCTGCCTGTCCTCCCCTCGGTTGAGTAGCGTTTGAAAGACATGCATGAATGGGCGCACCTTCATTGAAGGTTGGGCGAGGAGCTGGCCTCTCGACACTGTAAAAATCTACTGCCAATTATTTGCGGATCGAGTTCCACAATGGCGACCCCTAACTGGGAAAAGCCGAAAGAAAAACAACAACATTTGTATTCTTGTCAATTGTTTTTTATCCAATCACAATAAGAGGTGAACATTTAAATGAGGAAGGGATGTGATGTTTATGGATTCTGATGAAGTTTCCTGTTTGGAAAAGAAAGCGCTAAATCTATGTGTTGTTTGGAATAAATCAATTAATTACTACAGTGGGTCTTGTGTGGATTTATACTGGATATACTTTTACTTTGTGGCTGCTTTCATTGATTGTTGCGTGTGACTGGACATTTTGGTGCATTTTGGTAGTAATTTTGGCTCGGATTCATCCTGTGTTTACTGGTTTCGTTTCTTTTGGGATGGCTACTATTATAGACTTCTCACAAAGGAAGAAAATGAACTTATCATTAATTAGTCTTGATATTAATGCTGCCTTTAATTCTGTTAACTGGATCTATCTATTTACTCTTTTGGAATGCTTACATTTTTCACATAATTTTATTAATCTTCTAAAACATTTATATGAAGAAACCTATGCATATATCAAAATAAGGTCATATATTTCCAATAAAATATCTATTACAAAAGGCACCAAGCAAGGATGTCCTCTCTCTCCTCTGCTATTTACTTTGATCATGGAACCCTGGGCAAATAAAATAAGAAACAATAAAGAAACAGAGGGTTTGGAAATGGATAAAGACAATATAGCCAAAATCCAGTTGTTTGCAGATCATGTTCTTATCACCATAAAGGGAAATGACTCCTTATTCATATCATTATATGAATCAATTAAAACATTTCAAATTATGTCCGGTCTATCATTCACTGACAATAAAACAAACATTCTACCCATATATCCTAATAATAAAAAAATAAAAAAAGGGATGATAGGAAATACTAAATATCACATTGCTAATGCAGATCAAATCACATATCTTGGAATCATTCTGGCCAAAGACATTAAATCAATAATTCAATTAAACTATAACAAATGCTTACAAAGTATCCAAGAATTATTTTCGAAATGGAATACAATAATATTTACTACTGAAGAAAGACTGACCATTATAAAAATGATAATTTTACCTAAAAATCAGATACATAATGCAATCCATTCAAATTCTACCCTCAAAAAGGTTTATAAATAAACTAAACACTTTAGTACTAAGATTATTTTGGTCACAAAAAAAAAAAACTAGAATTACTATTAATCAACATACTAACAGTTGGAAGAATGATGGAATAGCTTTCCCAGATCTAAATCTCTATTCAATTTCCACTATAATCAGATCAATTTCTCAGCTCTTAGATATAACCTATTTAGCTAAATGGAAATCTTTATGGGAAGTGTCAGCCATGGAACTTATAATGAGACCAACAACATATCAACTAGAATTCATAAACACACCTTTTATATGGATCTTAAAAGAATATTTTATCACACATACTAATCCTAATCATACTGCCAGTTACATACATATTATAATTAACTTTAGAAACTTTATATATAAACATGTTAAATATAGACTACTTTTTTGTTATTTCCTATAGCATATACACAAGAGACTTTTGTTACCTCAGATATTAACAACATTTCTCAACTGAAAAACAATGAACTCAAATACTGGTTCCAGCTAACTTATGAATATAAGACTAGTTCAATGGATCATATTATACAGGAATATAAACTTAATAATTCCTCATGGTTAGATATACAAACACTTATACTATATCTTGATAATAAGCTGAAACTAGCTTCACCAACTAGCAAACATGACACCAAGATATTATTACAATTTCTTCAGGCAACATTATTACAGCAGCATACATATTCAGGTAGTATCTCCTTTATTTATAGACTTTTAAGAGAAGAAACATTTTCTTGCACACATAACTACTGGAGTTGTTATAGTTTAATTACTCATAATTCCCCAAGTGAGCAAGATAAGGTTAATATTCTACAATTAGCTGGGAAAACAGAATTGTCTCTGAAATGGAAGATTTACACATGGAGAGTCATGAATAGATCCTTTTATACACCACAAATAATGGACAAAATTAATAAAAAACAGAACATCTGTTATAGATGCAACTCTAATGTAGATATTAACTGGGCACATATGTTTTTTGATTGTCTAAATGTAAATATCTTTTGGAATAAAGTAGATGACTTTTTACAAGCACTTTTTTCAGACAACTTCATATTGAATAAATCATTAATCATATTTAATACACCTGTTCCGCAATGTGTTAGGAAAACCAAATACTCATTACTATGGACTATACTAGCAGTAGCTAGAAAGATCTTAACAAAAAAACTTGATTTCGAAACATCCTCCTATATTCTCTGAGTTTACTAATTTATTAAAAGAAGTTAGTCATTTACAGATAAGAACCATAACCTCTAGA
The DNA here is from genome assembly GCF_019279795.1 of Protopterus annectens. NCBI lineage: Eukaryota > Metazoa > Chordata > Ceratodontiformes > Protopteridae > Protopterus > Protopterus annectens. The sequence continues at coordinate 1,079,116,184 of NC_056725.1, forward strand.
ACATCTAGAAAGACATATGAATATCATTTATGGGTTAACTTACAAAATATGTTGGAAAAAAATGATCATTTTGCATAAAGATAATTGACTTTCCTTGTCATTCATGAGAACAAGTTACAAAAGGAAGGTTATAGTGTATGTTAATGTATAAATACTGGATGTCTATGTACATACTTTAGTTTGTTTGCTTTGTTATTTGTATATTCATATTTAAATGCTTTAAATATATGTTATCAATTTGTAAATCTATAATGTAAATTATGTTATATATGTCTATGTGATTGTTTTCATTATAATCAAAATCAATAAAACTGTTTAAAAAAAATCACCCATGAATATGGTGTTGGGTTGGAATAGTAAAATGGGAAGTGTTTCCAGTAAACTTAAATACATATTTCATGGGTCATAGAGGGGGACCTATAGCTTGCAAGGAGGCTGTATGTGATTTTGCCTATAGTGATTTGAATGTGGAGAAGCTCAAATAAATTGTCCTGTTTGATCAGCCTTGAAGTATATTTATTTTTCATGTAAATGGAGAACCTTCCACCTTTAGTCCCTTTTTGTATAGTAGCTGCTCTAAATGTGTGGACGGCATTATAGCCTTGCTCTGCCGGTGTGATCTCTATGGCTTTAAACCATATCTCAATCATTGTCCAGATGTCAGCATTCTCTAGGGTGAGAAGAACTTGTAGGGAGTGGGATTTCTTGTTTAGACTCCAAGCATTGAGCTACAACACCTTTAGATTTTCTTGGTTTTGATTTGCTATGTGAGAAGTAATTTCAATTTGGCATTGCCTAAAAAAGCACTATGGGAGAGGACAGTGCTTTAGCTAATATTCAAAAGCCTAGAGAGGATAGGTGCAGACTATCCCTAGCAAAGCATTGTGGACTGTGGACCAGCTCCTTCCATGCTGACAAATATTTCATCCCCATAGAATGACACCAAAACTAAGCCAATTATTAAAGCCAGTCATCTTCTGTTCATATTGTGGAATCACTGTTGGGGAAGGTAGAATGCTGTTCAATGGCTCATATCAGCCTGGGACATATATTCTGAGAGCTCCATGATGTCTCTCTTCATATAGTCTAGGGAGGTACATTACTTGTGGTCCAGTAACCTGAGTGTGTGTGTGTAATATGATGGATCCTGGCACCTGATTAAGCAATTAACTGTGACTAGCTCCTTACTCAGCCTAGTGAGAGGGACATCAGTATGCCTCAAAATGGAATATCCAATCACCAGAATATTGGATTGTGTGGTGGCTTTCCTTATGTGCTTAGAAGTAGAGGCTCTAGGAGATGTGGCTGTATGTGTTGATGTGGGTACTAGAGTGTTTTCAGAGGGGCTGAGGGCATTTGTTATGTTTACTTCATCTGAGAGGTCTTTAAATTTTTGGATGGTTATTTTTAAGTGCCTAGCATATGTGGGTATTTGAGACTGCTTTTTACTGTCTGTGATAAGTAAAGTGTGTATATTGATATGGGTGTTAGAATGTATTCAAAGTGGCTGAGGGCATTTGTTATGTTTTCTTTCATCTGGGAGGTCTTTAGGGTTTTGGATGGTTACATTTAAGTGTCTCAGCATATGTGAGTCTATAAGACTGCTTTTTACTGTGTGTGATAAGTGCAGTGTGAGTACTACTGACACCATGATTGACATTAGGAGTGCTTTCATATGAGAGCTTTGTCTCCAGTGACATTATATAAATACACCTCTGACATAACTTATAATTTTTTTGAGAATTAGCTAGTTGTCAGTAAACATGAGGTAATTTCTATATTACCTCAGGGTACCCATATCTATCAAGCTGGTAATGTAGATAGGGAGAAAGTTCAGATCCATAGCAACAGCCCCTTTTTTATAGAGTAGATGGTTGCAGTAAGAATATAAAGTAATGCCAGTAGTATTTCGTTTACAACTCTGGAGTCAGATATTGAAACTGCAAACTAGTGGCCCTGTGTGCAACTAGGTATTGGTGAAATTTCAAGGGTGCTTTCACAGGAAAAATGTTGACTCAGGATGCCTGCAGCTATAGAAGGCACTGCCATACTCTCAAGGGGAAACTACTTAAGTAGACCTTGATGATTTATGAATGAGGTATTTAGGGAAATGTTCTGATGTTAGGTTAGACAGTGGCTATTCAAGCAGTACTCGCCGAAAAGAAACAATTAGCTTAGTCAAGAATGATGAATAGTGGGGATTCAACTAATTGTCTACTACTTGTCTGCTACTAGTGCTGGCCTCACCACACCTTCATGCTGCTGGGATACAGTGCCCATTTGCTTCTTCTCTCACCAGAAGCAATACAGTAGCACCAATCTTAAGATGAGAAAAAATCCACAGACCCTTTGGTGATCAACATTCTTGTGCCAGATGATGCAGGGGTTCTTAGGGTTCTAAGGATCATAGGAAATTACTAGGCTAATGGCCCTAGGGTCCTTACAAGCCTAGCCAAGTCCTACCCTTATTTCCACTATTGACACCTATTGCCCTATGTCCAAAAGGGACACAGGTGGAACCCCCAGAGTGAATTTATGGTTACCCATCCAATCGTCCAGATTGGATTTGAAGAGGCCAGTGATGTGTACTGTCTGACATGAAGTGGGACTCTGTAACAAAGGTGTAGTAACCTTTGGGAGACAAATCTGTCCCTCCAACAAGTTTTATTAATGTCACTTACCAGGTTAAGGTCTTTAGAGTGAATAACCTGTGCACCATTTGACTCATGGATATGGAGCATTTCCAATAAAGCAGGGTCAGAGATTGTCTTGTATGCAAGGCAGAGATCACTTCTGAGTGGTCTGTATGAAACAGAATAAAGTGACAGTGATTTCAGATGATCGACATAGAGCAGATGCTGAAGACCTTGAATTTTCCTTGTGAGGAACCTTTGTGATCTCTCCAATTGCTTCAGGTGCTTGGAAAGTTACATACCAAAAGGGACGTTGTACTTAATTATTGGCCTAATCAGAGAAGAGTACAGGGAGGTTATAAATTCTTTTTTTCAGGAGGCAATGTCCTTACTTATGAGAGGAGCAATATATAATGCCCTTCTTACCACTGTGGAGACATGGTGGTCAAAGGTAAAGTTGCTGTCAACCTGTGTGCCCAGGAGTCTCCCCACTGAGTGCATGATTATGGGGTTGCTACTGATGTGATAGTTAGTTAGCAGGGACATCACTTTTACTGAAAGGGATGATAATACATTTTTTTGCATTGAGTTTAAGGCCATGATTTGGGCAATAATCATTTGTCTGTGTAAGACTCTCTTGTAGGATGTTGACATCATTTGGAGATTCTATGATTGCTCCCAGTTTGCAGTCATCAGCAAACTTTGTCAGCTACAAACCTTTAGTTTTGCTTGTACTTTGGAGAAATGGATTCCAAATACTAGAGTTTTCAGGACTGATCACTGTGGAACACCACTGGCTACAGGTCTGCTGCTGGAAGTGGATTCCCCTATTTTGACTATAGGGGTTCTATCAGTAAGCCAGTTATCAACCCATCTAATGATATAAGGATTGATACTTACCTGGGTGAGTTTGTCAGTGATGTCTGAGTGGGGGATAATGTCAATTGCCTTGGCTAAGTCTAGGTAGGCTGTATGCACAGATTTCCCCTCATCCAAGGCCTTGGTGACTGTCTCGAAGAATTCCACCAGGATTAACAGGCATGATTTCCCTTTGAGAAATCCAAACCAAGTAGGATCAAATCTTTGGAGATTACCTATATCTTTGTTGATAAGGTCCATAATGATTCGTTCCATGGCCTTGCAGATAAGGCTAGTCAGTCTAATAGGTCTATAGTTTCTGGGGTCAGTGGAAGCATCACCTTTCTGCAAGTGAAAAACGGTGGCCGTTTTTCAGTGGTGGTGTAGCCTTTCCCTTGTAGATGCCTTAAATAGCAATCAGATCAATTAGGAAGGTCACACACAGACATTTATTGCCCAACCACAGACAGGAATCAATGTTATCTGCTCGTTTTCTGATCAGAAGCAAATTATAAGCACAATTTCCAGGCTGTCATACATGAAGCAGTTATTAGGCTTTCTGGCAATCAGCAGTGTCCAGGAAATAATGTTCCTATGCTTCTTCTCCTATCACAAGCAAAACAGAATCACTAATCCCAAGATGAATACTGGGGGGCAGAATGTGGGTTCTCCAATAATCGCTGGTCTTGGACCAGATGTTGCAGATTTGGAAGGTAAGATGGAACAAATGGGTTAATATTCTAATAGTTGCAGTGCGTGCACTAAGCAGTTAAATATCAAAGAGGGAATGACTCAGACTTTAATAATCTAAGGGACAGCCACTGATTTTAAAAGAGCAAGATAGATTGGATGGGATTGGGCATTTAGTATTCTGGGTATATGGAATACAGTTGGATCACCAATACATTTAAATAGTTGAGGAGGAGTGACTTCAAAGAATGCTAATTTTGCACTTACTGACAACAGCCAATGAAAGAGGAGTGTGAAGGAAATTTGTGGTCAAATTAACATAAGGGGTGGACAACTAGAGAGACTGTGGAGTTTAAAAACACAACAGCAACAGAGTGAGGACAATTTTAATTTCTCTGTGACTTTCAAGAGACACATTCCTAGTCTCTCATAGTATAGATATACCAATAAAAGCAGAATACAGTTAAATGCAGTGTAATAAAAATGCACCACAATATACAACATAGAAGAATGTAATGAAGCAATACAAAATTACAAGAAAAGAATATAAGAAAAGCAAATTAATCCTTTCCTAACTGCAGTCCATGGCAGCATCTGAGTGAGCATTTTCAGTAAAGCCTTGAAATGATTTATTTTACTCCTTAAATACAAGGTTCAGTTCATAGTTTCACACTCAGTTCACAGTTGATAAACCTTTACTGGCCTGTTTTAATTTCTGAGTGACTCCTAAAAGATGCATCTTTGGTCTCTGTGCTAGTTTAAATATGCAGTTAAAAGCAAACTACAATTACAACACAGTGTAATGAAAATACACCACAATATAAAAATAGAAGAAGGCAATACAGCAATATAAATGACAAGATCACAATATAAGAAAGCAAACTAACTCTTCTCTAACAGCAATCTATGCCAAAGTCTGAGTAAGCTTTGTGACACACTCCATTTTAGGTAAGTAACACTGCATATAGTAATCATGACAAATGTCTTATTTTTAATTCTGTCTAAGGCACATATACAGTTCCTATTTTTGCCATTTGACATGCTTATTCATTCTAAGAAATATGCTTGATTTGTTTGACATGCTCTCTGCTTCTGATCCATGATGCCTTATTATCCCAGCTCACAAGTATTCTCAAGTTCTTTCTTTATGCAATAACTTGATGATGTTTCTTACAGGTATGGCACTGACAGAGTTTTTGTTATTAAGCTCAGTCTTTTTCTCATTCTGGATAAATGGAAATCAAATCTGCTCATTTTGAGGTATAAGGAATAGTATACTCATATTAGTATTTGTTGAGGAAGTTGGCGATACTTTCTGTTAATGCTTTGGTTTCTTAGAAAGTTATAATAAATCCTCATGATGATAACTGTCTTTTTGTTGTATAGTTTTTTGGGACAGTTATTTTCCTCTGAAATGATTGATGACAGATCTCTAATCCTGACATTTGTCCTTTACATGTGTTTAAATTCAAATTATGGTGATATTATTTTCCACTTATGAAATAGGATACCAATATGCCTATAAAACATACCCTGAGATTCAATAAAGTGAAATCTCCATGCAGGAACAGTGTAGCCATTTCTGCACGGAATATGGCCACCAAGTGAGCCAGTAAACTACTGTTTTGATGTCCACGAGCCTACCAACACTATTCCTGCACAGACACCACTGTATAATGCTAATTACCTCATTTGCTGGTGAAAACCATGCAAATTAGATGAATTAGTGATTCAGCAAGCAGACAGGCATCTGTGCAAAAATAGTGTTAGTTGGAGAAATGTATTTTGCTACTAGCCGAAAACATTTCTGCAAAAATTAAAATTGTGGAATGACAGCTCAAATAAAAGCATGTATTATAATCTTTAGGCATGCCAATGGCCAAATATATGGCCATTGGCATGGAAAAGTGTTTAATTTTTGTAAAAATAAAACTTTTTTGGGGTGCCGATCTAGGACTTTTAAGCATAGGGCAGTGGAGCACAAACGGGAACATGCCAAAAATAAAAAAAAAATGTGAAAACACAATTTTAAGGGAAATTGCATTTTGCCATTATAGTCTATAGCATGCAGAATCAAAACAATACTAGGGAACAGGGGTTGCTAAGAGGAAAAGCTCTGGTGTAGTGCAGTAACTAAGGACTAAGGAAATGGGGTATGCAAATGAGAGGAAATTTACTGAATCACAAAAATATTCTAACTGCCGCACTGCACCTTACTGTGTAGGTGCTATAACATGAACATGTAAGCAGGAGGAGCAGCAGACATGAAATGCGGGTGTGTTATGCATGGTGTAAGCTCATTGGAGCTCCATGGCCGACAGATAAGCTTAGCTAAGCACAGCTGAGCAAGGGGGTATGTCTGAGGCTGTACTGACTTATTCCATGAAATGAAGAGTGTGTTTGTGTCCAGGGAGGGCCATTTCTCAGTGATTACATTATCTAAATGGGTTTGCACTGTGTGCACCAGATCTAAAAAAAAAAACTGAAATGGTAGGACTGTTTACATTTGGGCACTAGGTTTGCGCAGCATGCATCATGGTTTAAAAGGGGAGGAAATGGGAATAGGAAAAAGGTAGAAAAAAGGGAAATAACACAATAAAAGCAATCAAGTACAAATTTCATTGCTAGCAGGTGGAATGCATCATAGTCAACCAATCATACAGGCATTATCTGCAGCACAACAGTATAGGCTATGGAAACACCTTACAGTCTGTTTTTCCCACAAACTCTGCACAATTGGTGTACACATGCAGGGGCAATTTTAACTGGAAAAATGTTAGGGGCTGCCATTGCTTTGATTCATCAATATGTGCTAGAGGCTGAGGGCGGTGAGAAGGATAATGCTGACAACCTCCACTGACCAAGGAGGAGTAGACGAGTGCTCAGACCCAGGGTTACTTACCAGGGGCTGCATGATCTGGAGATAGTAGAGCACTACAGGGTGGACAGAGACATACTGCAGCAAATCATTGAGCTGTACTGGCCTCAACTCAGACCCAGAGCCAACAGAGGGTAACCCATCCCAGTGGATACCAAGGTATATGTAGTCTTAAGAATACTAGCTACAGGTACTTTCTAAAGACCTACTGAGGACATCATGGAGGTCTCACAGGCATCTGCATCCAGGATACTCCACCAGTTCCTGGATGCCGTGCTACCACATGCCGGTGAGCACATTTATTTCCCTAACACCTGTGGGGAGAGGACCAGCAATATGCATCTCTTCCACCATGTAGCAGAATACCTGGATGTACTGGGTGCAATGGACTGGATGCACATCCACATCAAAGCACCACCCAGTGAACAGGGTAGTGTCTACATAAACTGCAAGGGCTTCATCAACTGCCAGATCATGTGCAATGCCCAGGGCATTATCATGAATGTGTATGCTGGCAGCCCTGGAAGCTATCACGACTCCCACATCTGGCATTCGTCACACCTGTACCAGGCATTTGCCAGTGGGGGTATCTCATATGGCCATCTAATGGGGGATGCTGGCTATGCACTGGAGCAGTGGATGATGACTCCCATCAGCAATGTGCACATACCCACACAAGAACGCCATAATGAGGCACATGCACAAACCAGGATCATTATAAAGCATGTGTTTGGGATGCTCAAGTCATGGTTCTGCTGAATTGACATATCTGGTGGAGTCTTGCAGTACTCTCCAGCCACATGTGCACACATGTTCATAGTATGTGCCATGCTACACAATATGATACTGTGGAAACAGCTGCAGCAGGAAGAGCACGGGGAAGGGCCACTCAGCCCACCACCATTGCCAAGGTCACCACAGACACAGAGGGACACAGATGAGGATGCCCCTGAGCCTGCTTGTGTAGGCAGATGGAGGTGTGCCCAGTATGTGCAAGCCTTCACAAAGAGGCAATGCAAAGCATGCACTCTGACACTATAGGGACCCCAGGGACTGACACCTATCTCTGACTCGCACACACAGTAAAATGGATGACTCATACATCACATTACCTGTAACTTACCTTGTATAGGCAGTGTACTGTGTGCATCAAGCACCATCCTCACAGCTGCCACAGGCACAAGGTAAGTCAGTCTTCTTAACAATAAATTAATGGATTAGTATGTTTTGGTAGCATATCTATGGTAATGCTGCATCCATGCAAGGGAATGGATGGCCTACTGGGATAGCAGCAGACAACCGACAGCTATGTGGGATACCAGGAAATGTCTGCTCAATATTGGCCTCCCCACATTATGCAGTAGTACCCAAGGTGGCAAATCCCATTGCAGTATATGTGTGGGGCCACTTAACTAGGGGAGGGTTATAGGTCACAGGCATGGATGTCAGTGTGGAGGTCCCATACCCACTCCACAGACCCACACAGCAAGTCAGCTGTACAAAACCAGAAAGAAATGTCTGGCAAAGGCCCACAAATGGCAAGAATCTTGAAATATCCCCCTACAGACTTACACAGTGATAGCACAGCAGGTCTTGCAGTTGCAGTAAGGCAATGAAGGGAAAGACGTCTGAAACTCAAATGTTTGCCATTACAATCTGACCTGTGGTCTTTACTGATATCCCTCTAGTCCCTAAGACAGGTAATGTAAATGGAACCAAAATGTAAAGCAAATATCAGCACATTCTGTGCAAATGTGTACCGTTGACAGGTGTAACCCCCACCATATACCCATATAAATGTGTAACATGTATGTTTGCAGGTAAATAGCAGCATAGCACACATTGGCAGGTCTGTCCCAATACACATGAAAACATGTTGCATGTCCACGATATGCAGGGGTCAATGAGCTATGTGTATGTGTGGTTAATACTGTCAGGATCTGGCCAGCATGTTCTCCTGGCAGTCGTCTTGTAGTGCCCTAAGTACAGTGCTATTTTTGACAGGCCAAGTGCAGATAACTGCAGTGCCAACTATTATGCATGTCAGTGACACCTATTGCTCTGCCACTGGCGTACCTGGGAGTTACAGTGCTATGTGAAATATACTACTCATATAATGAACTTCTTGAAGGCTGTGCAGCTGAAGTGCTAAGGCATTTGTGAATATAGTGCTTTTTGGCACTGTTGCCAGTGGTTCATAGGCTCGTAGGTAAGTACTAGGCAATCTGCCAATGGGCATCTATAAGACCAGGCAGAATGTGTTGGCTTTTGTCACCCCCTTAGATTAGTTCCCTGTGCCTCAGTCCAGCAGAGCCATTAGTTCCCTGTGCCTCCGTCCAGCAGAGCCACTGCAGTGATCCCTGGGGTAAATTTTCTGTTTCCCATCCACTCGTCAAGATTTCTCTTGAAGAGTGTTAGTGAGGGGCTCTGCCTAATGTAGATTGGAGTCCTGTTCCAAAGTATGGGGAGTCTATGGGACAGGAATCTATCCCTCCAGCACATCTTATTTATCATTGTGGTGAGGTTTAGATCCCTAGAGCGTGTGGCTCTTGGGGATTTGATTTTGTTTAGGTGGAGCATGTCCAGAAATTCTGTATTGGACATGGCCTTGTATGTCAGGCAGAGATCACCTATGAGTAAGTGGTATGCAACCGAGTAGAGCTGGAGTTTCTTCAGTCAGGGTGCATAGGGCATATGTTTGAGGTCAGTAATCCTCTTGGTGAGGTACTTCTGTGGTCTTTCTAGCTGTTGCAAATTTCTTGTAAGGTACATCCCAAATGGGACATCGTACTCTGTGATGGGTCTGATGAGTGATGAGTAGAGGGGCACAATAACTTCTTTTGTTCTAGATGCAAACCCTTTTGTGATTAGGTTGGCCACATAGAAGGATTTTCTAACCGCCTTGGCAATATGATTATCAAAGGAGAGATTACTATCTACTTGGGTCCCCAGATCCCTTATTACATTTTCTGCATTTAGGGGACTACCACGTATGTGGCAGTTTGCGTGTACTTTGTTTTTTCCAAAGGGGATGACTATGCACTTTTTGGCATTTAGCTTGAGGCCATGATTTTGACACCAGGTATCCATCTCAGTGAGACCCTTCTGGAGGATGTCTGTATCAGCTGGAGAGTTAATTATGGTCCCCAGTTTGCAGTCGTCTGTGAACTTTGTCAGCCATAGTCCTCCTGTGCTTGCCTATACCTCTGAGAAGTATATACCAAACAGGAGGGGACCCAGGACTGAGCCCTGGCTGACACCACTTGTAACTGGTTTAGAGTCAGACCTAGAGCCTGCAACTCTCACCATGTGGGTTCTATCCATGAGCCAATTGGCAACCCATCTCATGACGAAGGGGTTTATGTTCAGGCTGGTGAGCTTGTCTATAATACCAGAATGGGAAATGGTGTCAAAAGCCTTTCTGAGGTCTTGTTTGGCTGTGTGGACCTCCGTTCCCTCATCTAAAGTCTTGGTAACTGTCTCATAGAAGTCCACCAGGTTTACGAGGCATGATCTGCCCTTAACAAAGCCAAACTGGGTAAGGTCCAATATTTGAAAATTCCCAGTGTCGCTGTTAATAAATTCTATGATGATGCACTCCATAGCCTTGCAGACCAGGCATGTTATGCTTATAGGGCAATAGTTCCTGGGGTCTGTTGTGGCTCCACCTTTGTGGAGCGGGATAATGGTTGCTGTGCACCACTCTATGGGTACATAGCCTGTAGAGAGGCTGAGTTTGAACAGTGTGTTTAGGTGAGTGGTTAGTCATTTTGTAGCTCATGTAAGACACAGCATAGGACACCGTCTGGTCCCATTGAAGCTGTATTTTTGGCTTTGGATAGGGCTGTTTTAACCTGTGTGTCAGTGATTGCCGGGGCACTACATTCTTCTGGTATGGTTATGGGCCCTTTAGAGGGTGAGACGGGGCTTGAAGTTTTCACTAAACCTGTCTGCCAGAATGTTGGCAATATCAGTCAGTTCAGTGTATTTTGTGCCATTCTGCACTAACTCAGAGCAGATCTGAGAGTTTCCACTTAGGTTCTTGACATAGCTAAAGTTTGCTTTGTGATTATCTTTGGAGTCCTTGGCGATTTTTCTTTCGAAGCTAGCCTTGGATGATTTCATGAGGGATTGTAGTTTCTTGCTGATACTAATCAGGGATGTCTTTCCTTCTTGGGATTTTACTCTTTTTCTGCACTCATTTCCTCCTTCTATTGTCTAGCTTGTTTATGGCAGGGGTCCACCAGACTGGTTTCCTTTTCTTGGAGGAATGAGTCTTGGTTTTGCTTGGGATAGCACAATCCATGCATTCTTGCAGGTGCTCATAGAGTGCCTTTGTAAGGGATACAGCAGCTTGGAAAGCATTGTCCTTTAGCATGGGGGCTGTTAACCTTTCCACCTCAGTCTTAAGTAATGTGAAGTTTGCTTCTGAAAAGATTTTCACGGTGGTTTCCTTGATTGGGGGTGGGGGTGGAATGTGGATATCCAGAGTGATTAGTCTATGGTCTGATATAACCAGCGAGGGTTTGACCTCCAGTGTAGAACACCGGTCGCCCATGTTGGTGATGACCAGGTCCAATGTTGTCACCTCTGGTGGGGATGTTGACCAGTTGATTCAGGGTGTTCAAATTTATAAATTCTAGGAAGCGTTGGGCATGGGAGTTAGTACTTAAGTAGGGATCCCAGTTAATGTTTGGGTAATTGAAATCACCCAATATTAGGGCATTTGGTAGGACTTTCATATCTCCCAGTGTCTCCAGAAATATGGAATGGGGGTCCTGGGTCATGGTGGGTGATCTGTAGCAAGCTACAATTTGAATTTCAGTTTTGCCCATTGTTAGTTGCACATGGATGATCTCTGAGGCATTGTGCCGTGCCACTAACCTGGACATCTGGGTATCCTTGATGAATATGGATACACCCCCACCTTTTGTGTTTCGGTCCGGGTTTTGTGGCCAAAAAGTATGGTATGAGTTATAGCCTGGTAGTGCTGCAATGCTCTCAGGAGCCTTAAACCAGGTTTCTGTTACTGCACAGATATTGATGTTCTCCATATTGAGGAGTGCCTCGAGTGCATGCATTTTGAGGTTTAGACTTCTGGTGTTGAGTAGCATTACCCTCAGTTTTTGGTTACTTGTGCTATTTACGGTAGTGGGTTTGTCTTTTGAGCCTTGCCTAAAAAAGGCACTATGGGGGCAGGAAAAGCCTTGGCCAGTATTCGAAAGCCTAAGGGTGACAGGTGTAAGCCAACTCTTGTGAAGCAACGTGGCTTATCGAGCATGTCATCCCAGCTGGACAGATACTGGATCCCCTTTGAATGACACCAGAAACTTAGCCAATTGTTGAACTTGATTATTTTTTCTTTATACTGTGGCATCATTCTTGGTGAGGGCAGGATGCTACTCAGGGTCAGAGTCATACCAGCCTGGGCTATGTGAACAGAGATCTCTTCCATGTCTCTTTTCATGTAGTCTAGGGAGGTACGTCTCAGGTCATTCACACCAACATGGACAATGACAGAGTCATATTTGTACATGTTCTGGAGTGATCTGAGTGCTTGTGTTATGTGGCAGAACCTGGCACCCGACAGGCAGCTAACTGTAACCTTCTCCTTGTCCAGCCGAGTTAGTGGGATATCAGTGTGCCTGACTATAGAGTCATCTATTACTAGTGTGTTGAGTATGTTATTTTGCCTTAAGGGCTGTGATTGCATGGCACACTGATTATGTGAATTATGTGTTTCATGGTTTGTGATGGGGTGTGGAGGTTGCTTGGGTGTCTGCTTTGGAGGTCTCTGTTGCTTTTGCAGATTTTTATTTAGATCCTCTGAGTATGTTTTTGTGTATTTATGTGTGTTATTTGCTGGTGTTGTTTTAGTAGTTCTATGTGAGACTGGTGGTGTGTTGCAAGTATTTTCCTTCTCCTCTTGACTGTCAGTTCCAGTCTTAGGTTGAGAGAGCTTTGCCTCCAGTTTGGTTGTATAATTGCATCTTTTGCATATAGTAGTGTTTGGTGGTAGGAGGAGAGTTTGTACATGAGGCAATTGTAACATTGCCTCAAAATGCCCAGATTCACCAGTTGGACTGGATAGTACACCTGAAACTTCCATTTGGACATGCCCGAATAGGTAAAGTGAGCTGTTTTACTGATTAGCTGGTAGGGACAAATATAGAGCCTTGTCCTTCTGGACAGTATAGGGGGTCTAGTGCTAGGGTTAATTAGTGCTTGCTATGAGTTTTGAGCAAATGCTGGGCTGTGAAATGAATGGTTTGAGTGCTTAAGTTGAAAGTTTGTCGGAAATGAAAGAGATAGAAATTAGCCCACAATGGCCAATAAACGACTAATTGCTGGGCTACAGCAAACAAGGCACACACATTTCTGAAAGAAACAGATCAAATAAACAGGCACAATAAGCCTTTAACCAGAAATTCCCAGCTCAGAAGAGCAGAATCTAGCCTCTCCTCCCACAAGAGTGCAGACTACAAACCTTCTTAATGTAAAATAACTGGCCTGGAGCCAAAGTACTTAAACTAGAACTAATGAGCTTTTAGAATAACAGACACTGAACCTTCAATCAGCAATTTTCATCTTAGAAGGATGTAAGCTACCTGTCCTGCCACAACAATGCAGTCCACAAACCTTCTTAATGTAAAACAACTGGTATGAAGCCCAAGTGCTTAAACCAAAAGGCTTAGAATAACAGTTACAATTTAATCAGGCTACTACCAAGCAATAATAACTGCAGCAGAATAATACAATTGAGTACTTTTAAGAAGAAGCACAAGCAAAATAAGGTAATAAAGTGGGAAGAAACACAATTACAGTAAAAGCAGATGAATAAAGTGCAATTTTTGTTTTGTATATAACAATATAAAATGAGCAAACTGATTTAAACAAATTACCCAATTAACCAGGAAAAAACTCAAAACTGAGCCCTGTTCCAGTAGTCTTCAATCTGACAAGTTCTAACCGCACACTCCAGCCATGAGGGTGGAGGAGAACCTTATCCAAAAAAGATGGCCTGGATTAGTGCTCAAGTTATACAAGCAAATCTAGATTCAGCAGGCCTGAATCTAGTTATCTAGGTTATTTTCAATATTTTTTTTTATGTTTGCTTTTACATATAATGAGCATGCCTGCACAGTAGAATGCACTCTGTGCCCACACCCATAACTCCCAACCTCTGACAGCAAGCTGCCTGGACAAGGGCAGAAAATAAACGTGGAACAAAGGCACAATGATAGGCGTGTGTTGTAAATATAGCCCTTACGTACTGGGAAAGTTGGTAGGGTGAGAGGTTTGCAGTAGAGGGAATTGTCTGAAGGTTATGTAGTCTGAAACAGTAGTGTCTGTCATTATTTTGTAACATCACTCTTCAATTATATGTAACTAACTTTCCATAAAAAAACACAAGTTTATGTAGACTGGATGAAACCTCTACCCAAACACCTGGACAATCTGCCAAATAATGTACAGGTGAGAGGTATGACCACACAAGGATATGATATCTCAGGTTAGAAAGATACCACACAAGCAGGAGATTCCCCACCCAGTGTATCACCAAGTTGCTGGACTGGTTAGCATGTCATCACTCAACTGGCTGTAGCCTCACCTCACAACTCACCTTATTGGGCAAGAATGTACTTAGCTGCCCTCATAATATTGGTCTATGTATCATACAACTAGATTTTCTCTGGTAAAGTACTGTGATGATCTGAGGATGTCTGCCACTGGGTAATGACGCAATACATTGCATTGTCAGACTACAGATATGTCAGAAAAAATGTCTGTTAAATGAACCCAGTACCCCAAGGAAAGTCCTCTGTACTCCTGAGAGGCATGGATTTAGCATACAATACCCAAGACCAGAGTATACTTATCTCTGGAACCGAATCCCACTCTAACTATAGAAAGTTACACTGGGCGTACTCCTACACTTAGAGAATCACAGAACATGTTGGAACCCACAATGGACTATATGACTGTATTGTGTATATATGTCTGTGCATACAAACAGCTATGTACACCTTAACTGCCCCCCCCACACACACACACACACATCAGACAGGATTACCCTCAGCTAGCTGTAGGTGGACCATATGTGATATATCTGCAACTGTTGCGTGTGATACACAGACATATATATGGGCAACAGATAACATATGTCAAGCATACACACACATAGATGTGGGGAAGTGATAGACAGACAGTGATAGAGAGAGAGAGAGAGAGAGAGACAGAGGGAAATAGACAGAGTGAGTCACACACATGTCTACCCTGCATGGCATACAGTGATGTCCTGCTGTGGACAGTGGCATACCAATTGTAAACAGTTGCATGTCTCAGCATAAAAGATGAGCCCCATTGTGTAATAGTACTGAGGTCGGGTTTATAATATCACATTACGTGTGTGTGTGTGTGTGTGTGTGTGTGTGTGTGTGTGTGTGTGTGTGTGTGTGTGTGTGTGTGTGTGTGTGTCCATAGATCTATGTATTAGGAGACTGTTCCCACTCAGTACACTTCACATTGCCCTATTTCACCAGATCTGCTGCTTTCATTCATCTTAAAAGAACTATTGGACAGTGATCACCCCTTGTAAGTCCTGTAGCACGTGTGATAACTGTGTAACACTCTAGTACAAATAACTAGATAGGAAGGGGTTCTGATCTCAGTACTGGCAAATGTGTGTGTGTGTGTGTGTGTGTGTGTGTGTGTGTGTGTGTGTGTGTGTGTGTGTGTGTGTGTGTCTGTGTGTGTGGCAGTTGTGTGTGTGAGAGTGAGGGAGTGTGTGTGTTTGTTTGCATGCGAAACAGTTTTAGGCCATTCTTACCCACAACACTTCCCAGTGCCCCAGTTTATCAGTCCTGCTGATGTCATTCACCTAATCAGCACCATTGGCCAGTTGTCAGCCCAGAAAGCTCTGTAGTGCATGCGATAACTGTGTAATACTGTAGGACAAATAACTAGATAGGCAAGGGTTCTACTCTCAGATCTGGCAAATGTGTGTGTGTGGGTGTGTAAGTGTGTATGTTTGTAAGAAGAAGTATTTTGATAAGTTTCCCACCCAGTGCCCTACTTTATCAGTCTTGTTGATGTCATTCCCCTTATCAGCACCGTTGGCCAGTTGTCAGCCCAGTAAGCTCTGTAGCATGTGCAATAACTGTGTAATGCTATAGTAGAAATAACTAAATAGGCAAGGGTTCTAATCTCAATGCAAGTAAGTGTGCATGTGTGTTTGGGTGAGAATCATATCCTGTGTGGGTTATACCATTTTGATGTGTGTACCATCCATGCCTGTTTACCATCTCCCGATGGCATTACTTTATATAATGAGTTAATGGCATCTGCCTCACATGCAGTATGTTAAACCATTGTACAGGCCATACCAGTCATCTGAACAGATGTCTATGAAATATCTAGGTGTTTGCAACCTATATGTGGCCTGTGTCTCCTAACAATGGCCATGTATGTGATATTGTTGCCAAATAGATCAAAGTTACTGTAGTAACACACATGCCAGCATCAGCTATCATACTTGACTGAAATATCATGCTGATACAACATTTCTTACCCTATCACTTGTCCAGGCTTGTAGGAGCAATAGATTATTTCAGTTGCTATTTCTGGTGGGTTATCTCACCATCCATGAAGGCATTTACAACATTACATGTTGTAAGAGGTAGTGGGTTATGTCCCACACATATAATGTATGTGGGGCTTGTCATGTGCATGTAGCACTATAGTACATTAAAGTGGATATGTAGGTTTACTAATCTGTCTGTTGCCAGACGTTACTGTATGCACATCCCCTGTGTCAGTCTTTACTGTGTGTATGCAAATGATATACCATTTTGTCTCCCTGCTCCCCCCTGTAAACTCAGGAATACATACCACAAAACTATCATACACAGTACCATGCATGCCCTCACCAACTGCATCAAGGTTGAGTGTATGGGAAAGAAATGGCAGGGGCAACAGGTGCTGACAGGTGAATCTGTTGCAGTTAATCTAATGGCTAAGGTTGTGAGGGACCTACTGGCAGTTCTCCAGTAACCTGTTCTGTATGTATTAGCCTGTGGTACTACACAACACTAACGTGACATGTCTGAAGTCTATCCATCTGTGACAAGGGGTATGTATGCAAGGTCACACTGTCTGACAACAGTGTCCTTCACACACTGTTGCATACATACATACACACCTGGTATACATACATATAAAGCTGCACCTTGGTTATGAAATGGTTGGCGTATTTCCACTCTGCCATAGTCCATGTTAGTAATGTCTGCAGGGCCACAGTCTGCAGATACACAGACCTCTGGAAAACAAACAGAATACAGCATGTCAGACTACATTCAGTCAGTGGTACTAACAGCAATAATGCATCATGGCTAATAAGGTGCATACACCTTTATGTGTACCCATAACAAATGCAAGCAGACAGCACCTTACACAGTATTGCATACCTACATTGTACTATATTCACCCTTTGCACCAGGCCCATATTAGCATGTCCTTCCATTAATGGTATGAATGACAGGGATGTGGCACAGGTATCATCATGTACACAGAGTGTGTTGTGGGATTGCCGGAGAACTAGACTGGACCATACAGTTGACATCATGTGTGTGTGTTTGGAGGGGTATCCTATAGATGGACTGTGCAGAGGTGTTGTGTGTATGTCTGGAGGTGACCTACCTGTGATACAGATGTGTGTGTGTGTGTGTGTGTGTGTGTGTGTGTGTGTGTGTGTGTGTGTGTGTGTGAGTGAGTATGTATGCACACAGTTACACCATGTGGCTGTCCTACACAGGGGTATATTGGACAGCTGTGTACTCTACATGGCATGGTGTCCAGTTTACCATCTCTGACCACTGACATGGGAACTGGTCCTACCTGGGGTCTCACTGGCACCACCAGGCCCAACACAGATGCATTACTGCTTCCTGATGGTGACTGCTGTCTGCTGGATCCGTGTCCCTGATGGGACTGGCCAGGACCATGTGGCCATGGCCTGTTCCATTGTTATGTGGACAGCAACCCCCCTTCAGTAGTGCTGGTGTCACTGCCACTAATGGAGTGTGGAAGGTGCATGCCCCCTTAGACTCTCAGCTGATGTTGGTGCTGACCTACATTCACGTGGCCAATGCCCATCTCCCACCACACGTTCTAGCACAGACATGACACGATCAAGTATTGCCAAGATCTTACCCCACCATCTATTTATGACCTTAGTATTTTGACATGTGACCTCAACAAGGTCATGTATGTCACCACATTAATCAGGAAGAGTTGCATCCAACACTCTGAGTATTTGTCTGGTGTTGCCTTCACTACATGCCTGTGCATCCATGACAGGCCGAAAGATGCATCTAGTGACACATGCTGTGGCACTTGTGACAGTGGCTTGATGAGCAGCAGTCCTCCTGCGAGCACCCCTGTCCATCCACCTATGTGGGATCTCACCTGCACTCTGGCTATGGCCAGTGTCTACACTCACATCTGCCATAGTCACCACACTAGCCTGTTCTATGCCACCACCTGCCAACTGTCCATCATCTGTGGCTACTAGGGTGTGTGTACTAGTGTTACCCAAGAAGATGTACTGCTGTAAATATATCGAAAGCTGCTTCAATACAGTATTAACTTCAGCCTGTGCACACGTATGCATCTAGCTTCTTGTACGTTATAATTGTTCCCCTAACAATTTTTTTGTTTGTTTTACAATTGAATTGTACAGTTTATAGGTCACAAGAAAGGTTGGAAGGGTTCAGAAATGTTTTATTGTGCTCTCAGTTTTGTATATCACAAATACCTGGCATTCTACCAGGTGTGTTTACACCATTTATATGCACTGTATAACACTAATTTGTAAAATATGTCCCTAGTTTTGGGACTTTGTCCCCCCATTTTGTCAGTCTTTATCCAGATTTCTTGCAATGACAGGTTGTGAGGAATGGCACAGATATGTGACATATCTGGCAAATAGGACCCTGTGATGACCACTGTGATGCAATGCAGTTATCCCCACCACAAGTGAACATGCAGATATTGCAATATGGCTGAGAGTAACAGTTGTGTGCATGGTCAAATGCATAACCTTAACATGACTGCGGTACTGGTAAGCCACAATGGGAAAATCGCATACACTCTGGCTTCAGGCTACTGTCCCACATCCAGTCCAGACGTACCTATGTAGTTGTGGGTGAAAGGTATTTTCAGCAGACTCACATTTGGCATTGGTACACGATGAATGTTACTTTTCTGCAAATGTACAGTACAAACTCTGATAGTTCACAATTTGCTGTCCTTCACCATATTTGTGCACTTGTGTGCATTACTAAATCCCACCCACAAATGCATTTTGAACTGACATATGCATCTAGATACTCTATAGAAGACAGTATGACTGATGTGTACTGTGGCCTTTCCTGGAGGCTCCTCGCCTGTTGCCTGGGTGCGGCTCACTTCCATGGCTTGTGTTTCTTGTGCTGCCTGTTGTGTGGGGGCCACCCTAAGGTTGGCAAGGAGCTCATCTGTTGCCATAAGTTGGGCCTGTGTGACTGGACCCCCACCTGTAGCAATATGGTCCCTGACCACAGCAGCATCCCTTTGCCGCCACAACTTATCAGATCAGTTGCCAGATGCCTGTTCTGATCATATGTGCAGCCATGGTGTCCCAGGCTGTTAAATTTGTGGACAAGGTTATCCCACAGGGCAATCTGTTCCTGCAGATTTTGTTGGCTACAGCCGAACATCACCCCATGGTGCTGGTTTATGGCATCAGTGATGACTGCATTTTCAGCTGCAGTATATGCTGGCTGCCGCTGCATGTCACCAGGAAGACATATACAGGGAAACACATCACAAAACCTCAGACATTTCCCAGAGTTATTTACAGAGCCAGCACTTCAACATTGCCTATCACTAGCCACTACTTACAACCACATCATACCCCTGCCATCTATCAGCACAGTATGAACCTGCATTGCATTCATGGTCCTGATGTGTCATGATCCCCCCAATGAGGGCTGATACATTGCATAAATAACCATTCATCATTCATTTTGGTGTAGAGGGATGACAGTGGCATCTTCCTTGCAGATGAGATGCCAGTGGTGCTCAGGCTTTGCTTGCATGCAGTGTTTAATAGAGCTGGAAGCATATGCCTGAGTTCATGTAGGATGCAGACAGGAAAGTTATCAGGCTCCATGGAGACTTGCTTTTGTTGAGTTTGATTAGGCAGTATGCACCTGCACCCTGATGATGAGGGGAGGGGTGTGGCTGCTGTGCATATCCATGCATACTGATGGTAAGCCACAGGGTGATGTTTGCCCTAATCCTGTGTGCAGCAGGTTGGCTATAGCTATGGTGTGTTTGTGTGTGTGTGTGTGTGTGTGTGTGTGTGTGTGTGTGTGCGTGTGGTGTGGTTGACCACCATTACAGGGTGAGTTGGGTTGTTGCCTCTGAGATAACAGACATATGTGAAGACGGCCTTGTGATTGCTCTTGGTGAATGTGTCCAATTTGTACTCATAGTTAGCCTTACAGTAATCCATCTGGGACCTTATATGCTCATTCAAAGGTTGACTTGCTGCCAAGTTGGTGCCTGCTTCTACTTTGCCCTGTACAGCCAATATAGCAACCAATTATGTGGTTTGTGTATTACTGCTGTCCACAAAAGTGAATTACTCTACTTTGGAGGAGACAGGTTTTACAAGTCAGGTATTGCTGAGTTCATACAGCTATGTAGTTGCTTATATAGCTGTTTGTAGTAGGCATGGACACAAGGTCATGACACAGTTGAACACTGCTCCAATTTCAATCAGATAATCATGCTTATTCTTGTACCAATGTCTGTGTCAGGGCAATGCAGCAACCAGTATCTGTGGAAATATATGTCTTTTGGATGCACTAAAACTAAGATTACACATGTGTACAACATGTATAGCTGATTTACCTGATGTTTTGCATCTCATGTCTGTTGTTTTGAGGCTTCCAGCTACACCTACTCATACATACATGTGCACAAGTAATACCAAATATACATTTCTGTTCTATGTCAGTATGGCACACTGTATTTACATGCTTCCTGATCAGTCATACCTCTCAATCTGTTAGAGCAGGAGATGTGGAGGACGGCACACATAAACATGGGGCAATGGGCCAAATATATTAACACTTTGTTAATATTGCTGTAACACATTTAAGTTAATAGATAGCACCGTAGGCTTTGCATACACAAAAATACCCTGGAGGATGTCTGACACTCATATGTATGCTATTATTTTCTAATGTCAGTCTTCACAGATTTGCCAGTGATTTACAGGACATAACCAAACTCTTATGAGTAAATGACTACAAATACGGGGCCCACATGTGGTCAGTATGCATAACACTAGACAGTTGAATGGTATGATCTCAGTATATCACATGCAGTTCAACGCACACATCTGCGACAGGAGTTTAATATGCACCTACCCTGTATAGGTCTCTCAGATTTATGAGACAAACATGTTTATCATAGCTGTATTATGAAGTAACATATAGCCCAGTAGCTGGTCTAGCAGTGTCACAGTCAGTATTGGTCAACAGACACTCCAGAAGTAATCATATATGAGCCATCCTTTCCTGGAGTGACTCAGGGGCATGAACTGCGATATATATCACTGCAGACAGACCCAGATGCTATGGCCATAGGTGCTGAAAAGCAATATATCAGTACTGCAAGTCTTGCTGAGATATATTTGTTAAACCTCCTATTCCCCATTATTACATACCTCCTACTGCATTCCCTCACATGCTTATTTGTTTGACATACATTTTATATTATTTACAAGTATAGTTTCCAGGTCTTTTTATTTTATTCATGGTCTGTGACTCTCTCTCTCTCTCTCTCTCTCTCAGATGTAAGGTATGCATTGGTTTGTTATAGGCAGCAGCTTGCCTTTTGTAGGTCATGCTCATGAGCAGCTGATGGCCTGTGCACCAATTGGTGTCTCCTACTTGCTAAGTGAATGCAGAACAGCTGTGTTGTTATTCCTATAGTCAATGGTAAGGCAACACACTCCTCTAATTGAGTACTTCATGTGGGCAGTTCCCTTTTTCCTTCCCTGTGAGGAGGACTTCATGGAGGTGTGTGGACAACAGCATCACATAGGATAGTTGGAAGTACCTATTAGAACTAAAACTGTGGTGACAGCCCAACAGCATTGGGAGAAAGTTCCAGATTTAGGGACATAATGTAAGTATTGCTGTTATACATTTGGATTCATGCTAGTTTAACAGGGTTTGTGTGGACATGGATTTTCGGCAATAATCTCAGTCTAACAGTGTTATGTAGTTGATATAACTCTCAACTGTAGGGCTATTCGCAGAATGGGTAGAGGTTTGACACTTATGTTTGGTTTGTTCCTCCAACAGTTGTCCTTGTCAAATCAGTAGCATACCCTGGGTATTGCAGTTAGTAAATGCTAACTTCCATTTGTGTTTCTGACTTCATATCCCTCCGTTAAGATATGTTACAACAAACTGTGTAATACCAGCAGCTTTCTCAGTTTATAACAGCAATATTACAATTATGCCCCTGTGTTTGTGACTCTGCCACCCAATTATGTCAGGCTTGGTCCAGATGCCATGCAGTAAGAGGTTGATAGGTATGGTATACCATTAGTTAGTGCCTTCCTTCCTGATATCCCAGTGATGTAGCAGAATGCCAGACATGTTATGAAGAAGGGGTCATATATATATATATGAGGATATGGCCTGGACATTCTGTGGGAATCTGTACAGTTGAGGGGTCTGTGTATGTGTAGCAATTGTTAACAGACTGTCAGGATGGTGTAGCAGTGTAGTGTGTACATGTTTGTTGCACTGTTTAGGGAGGGGGATACATTTAAGTGTCATGGCTCCTTTTTTATCTGACTGTGCATGCTGCTCCAGTTTATGGTGGTCTGTCAGTTGTATATGTTTGTAGGGGCAGACTGAGACATGTTCTGTACCACCACAGTAGTCAGACTACACTGTGTGACTTGGGGCAGTACATGTAGGGGTACTGTGTGAGTGTCAAGCATGATATTTATTTCACACAATTATTATATTCTACTGTTCATTTGGCTTACTAGTATGTCACTGTGACTGTGTTGAAATTGGATGTGGGTATGCAGAATCACACCGGTGACTGTTCTTCACTACTGTTGCATCCCTGTAGTGCCTGATATATTTGCAAATGCATGTGTAATTCCCCATAACTGACTTGAGGTAGTGTTGTGTCAGTCTGACTGCAGTTTGGATGGCGCTTTGTGACATACTAAGCAGCTCAGTGTACTTTCCTTACTGTCATGTTATGTCCAGATATTAGTAAGATGTCCAGTTGTCATATCTTTGGTCTTGTCCTCATAACTGGTGTGTATGTCTGATGAATCAGTGGGATGCTGTGAGGATGTCAGGCACTAACTATTGAGAAGCAATTGAGTCTCGGAGTTGTGCTGTTTCAGTCAATATATGTTAGAACAGACGGTTTTAGCAACTGTCTCAGCTTATCTAGACAGGTATTTCAGATATGTCCCTATTGTCATATCTTTCTCCCCTCATTTTGTCAGACTTGTTCCAGATTTGGTGCACTAGGGGGTTCTGAGCATGCCCCTCAACTGGCCAGATTGTTGCAGAACATCCAGGTTTATTGCTCATATTTTGTCTTTGTTCCACGATTTATTCTAATTTATCTGGTACATCACTGAGATGATCTGAGGATGTCTATTAGTAAATGATGACATAATTTCCATACCAGACCACATATCTATCAGAACATGTATGCTGAAACAAAACCTGTTACTTGAGCAACTTTCTACATTTCTAAGAGGAACTATGTCCCTAGTTCTGGATCATTGTCCCCCCATTCTTACAGGCTTTGCCCAGATTTATTTCTTGCACAGGTTGAGAGGTATGGTTCTGAAATATGAGTGCACTACATACTATGAGCATGTATATATATATATATAAACATATATATATATATATATATATATATATATATATATATATATATATATATATATATATATATATATATATATATATATATATATATATATATATATATATATATATATATATGTGTGTGTGTGTGTGTGTGTGTGTGTGTGGATCTAGGACTGTTGCACAAAATCATGTTTCCTTGAAACAGAAAAGGACAAACACACTTTTGTAATGGTGCATTTTTTCCCGAAAATGCACTTTCACAATAGAAAAAAAAAAAAAAAAAAAAAGAAAAGAAAAAACTAGAAAAAAAAACAGTAATCATGTTTATGCAGGGGAGGGGGGCAAGCCCTTCTGCAAGCCCCCATGTGGGGGGCTGTGCCCCCGACTTTTATATTATCACTCTGAGATCGCATTACAGTGGGGACAAGGGAATATTCCCTTATTGCCACTGTACCGCTATCTAATCAACAACCCCCATTGCTTAGTTGCCTTTTTTTATGTTTTTTTTTTGTCAGTAAAAATCCACTTTTGTGAAGGTGTGCTTTTTGAAGAAATGTGATTTTTTGCAACGGTCCTAGATTCATATATATATATATATATATATATATATATATATATATATATATATATATATATATATATATATATATATATATATATGAATATGTACATATATATATATATATATATATATATATATATATATATATATATATATGTGTGTGTGTGTGTGTATGTGTGTGTGTGTGTGTGTGTGTGTGTGTGTGTGTGTGTGTGTGTGTGTGTGTGTGTGTGTGTGTGTGTGTGTGTGTGTGTGTGTGTGTGTGTGTGTGTGTGTGTGTGTGTGTGTGTGTGTGTCTATATATATTTATATATATATATATATATATATATATATATATATATATAAATATATACATTTTACTATGTTTAATATATATTTATCTCCGTAAATTTATATCTGTATATGTATATATAAAACTCCTGAGTGATTCCACAGAGCTTTTTCCCATGTTGAATGAGTCTACTGCTTGATATGTTTAAAAAAGCATGAGATGCTGTTACAGCTTAAATGGTGTAGTGGTAAATTACTCTGACTGCAGTGTATAGGATCCTGAGTTTGAGACTTGGCAGCGCTAATTCTGTCTTTGCTAGGTAGAACATTGGTTGATAGAGACAGTATAATTAAGCATGGACATTCCATGCTAATTTCATTAAAAAAAGGGGTTTATCAGAAACTGATAAGAAAGGGGCATGCAGAGGGTGAAAGCAATATGAAAGGTAATTAGGGATGTGCAGGAAAGGTGTAGGGAAAGTCCATAGCTGTCAAATTTTTATACAGCAGCACCTGTACAGTTGTACAGAATTTGGAGGTGAATTTGGACATTCTAATCACAGAAAGAGGGGTGAGGACAACAGAAATGTGTTGTCAAGCCAATTGGATCAGATTACATGTGTCCATTGGACACCTGTGCAAAATGGACAGCTATGTATGAAGCAATAATATTTTGGGGGACAGATGCCCTATTTTCTTTGTTAGGGTGAGAGTGGGATGTTGGGGAATGATTGTAGGTATGTCTGGGGAGGTAGGTTGGGTAGGGAGACAGACAAGACAGATAGGACAGCAGACAGGGGTCATGTATGACACATGAGGGGGTAAACACCTTGGAGGGGGATGGTGTCCGGGAATCAGATGCCCATGAGCCCCCATATGGATACGGTGGGACTGACATCTCCACCTGTGGCCAGTCATGATGGCACCTTCACAGCCCTGACGTGGCTATTGTCCTGTACCTCTCATACATAGATCTCATACAGTAGAGCCCCCCCCAGGTCAATCATTGGGGTAAACAATTGTGGATGAATGTACTAATAGAGGTGAGTTCTACTACTTTGACTGAGTGGCTACTATCATTGGGCCAGTCAGCTACCCATCTGGTAACCTACAGTTTGGTGCCTAGCTGTGTAGGCTTATGTATCCTGTCCACCTGGGGATTAGTGTGGCAGGACTGGGCTAGGTGAAGGTAGACATTCTTCACCATCTTCCCCTCATTCCTGTGTTTGTTGACCACTGCAGAGAGGTCAATCAGGTTTAACAGACCTGATCTCCCTTTGACAATACCATGGTGTGTGGGCCCAGTCATTTTGGTGTTACCGATGTCCCTGTTCACAATGTCCTCAATATTGCCTCCCATGCCCTTGCAGAGCAGGCTACTTAGGCTGATGTGCATCATATTGGTTGGGTTATTGAAATTATCCACCTTTGTGTATAGGGATGACCATGGCTGTCCTCTGTACAGGTGGGTTGACACTATTGCTCAGGCTGTGGTTGACTACAGTGTAGACTGGATCTGACAGAACATGCCTGTGTTCATGTGAGATTCAACCAGGATGGTATCATGACTATGGAGACCTCTGTGTGTTGCCTTTGAGAGGGCATAACATACCTGCTTTCTAATGATGATGGGAGGGGGGGCAGGTGCTGTACACATGTGTACCACTGGTCGGAATAGGGTGATATTGTTGACACTTTACCTGTCTGCATCCGGTTGCCTATATCTATGCCATATGTGCATGTGGTGTTATTGGCCAGCACTACAGAGCAGATTTGTGTTGCCTCTGGCATTGCAGACACATGTGTGGAAGGCCTAGTGATTTGCCTTGATGGATGTATCCACTTTGCACTCAAAGACAGCCTTAGGGTACATCACCTGTGTCATTATTTTGCTTGCACAGAGCAAGATGGCATTGCTTCTGATGAAGTATCTGTTCCTTCTTGGCCCATTCAGCAATTATTTCCACCTATTATGGTATTTGTGTATTGCTGCCATCCACCACAGCTGTTTACCCTATCTTAGAGGGATGATATTGTCCTTTTAGATACTACTGAGTCCATACAGCTATGTGGGTGTCCACATAGTATTGTGGTGTGGGCCTGGACAATGCTACTAGTTCCAACAACTGGAGCATTGGCTGTACAGCTACTTCTACCTACTCTGAGCACATTTATAGTCATTTGTGTACAGTTCATTCTGTTTAACACTCTAAATGGGGGGAGGAGCAAGGGAGATGGTGACCTGAGCAGTGATGGCTATGTGGTCAGATATTACCAAGGAGGATGGCATTGTATGAGTGCTACGGTGGCTACTCATGTTGGTTAGGATCAGGTATGTGAGATTCCCACCTTACATAGGAGTGTTGACTGGCTGATCCACTGCATTGCCATTGACAAAGCCAACGAATCCATGTGCATTCATGTTCCGGTGGCATAGGTCAGATACACTATGTTTGGGTATTTGAAGTCACCCAGGAGCAGGGTAGACGATTGAATCCTGACATATTACAGCAGGTCCCAGTAGGTGTGTTGGATGTCCATAGGCATGAATGGAGGCCTGCAACTAGCTATGAATTGAGTAGGTGTTTTGTCAAATGTTAACTGCACACAGGATGTCACCCATGCAACATATTATATGTCCAGCCTGGAGGTGTGTATGTGTATGCTAATGTTCAACACTCCACCTCCTGTGGCTTTGCAGGCCTCCATTTAGGGTCTACATGTCTGATGGGATGAGTGACCTGGCAAGGTTGGTATGTTCTCTACAGCTGGAAAGTAGGTGTCAGTGACTGCACAAATGTCAGCATCCTAAGGGAAAAAGTACACTTGCATTGACATGGGTGTCATGGTAAGACACCTAGCTCATGTTAGAGCAAGACATCTGCACAAAGGCATACATCAGTGGTGGGCAAAGGCCAGTAAACAGTGTCACTTTATGAAACTAGCTGAA
>NC_056725.1:1079149006-1079241506 GCF_019279795.1 Protopterus annectens
TACTATGGATATATAATTACCTCTTATGGTGAATGAATGTTGTGCATGATATGTTTGTAACAACATTACAAATTCGTACAGCTCAGATGGTATAGAGGTATCTTGCTGTTATTGTTGTGCTCTGGGTCCTGGCTTTTAGACTAGGAAGTTATTATTTTTCTTCATTAATGTTAAGTGACCAGAATGAACAATATGTTTGTAAAATCATTGCAAATTTCCACAGCTCACATAGTGTAGAGGTACTTTGCAGTGATTGTAGTGCACAGCATCCCTGATTCGAGACTAGGCAGTGCTGACAATTTTGCTGTTGGGCAGAACAAGGGGTGATGGAGACAGAGTGAGTAAGCCACTTTTAAACAGTTGTAAGTGGGTTTGCACAGTTTTGCGCTGTGCTAAGCATTGCTAACAGATGGTTAAACTCTCCTAGCTTCACTTAGCACCGCTTACTGAGTACTGCTTAACAGTGGGCAAATCCACTTAGTTTAGCTACCTGCTGCTCAGCAATCACATGTAATTCATGCTTAAACCGGGTCAGCATACCTGGGCATTGCTGACCATTGCTTACATTTCATTTAAAAAAATATCAGGATGATGGCTTCATTTAGCAATTATATATGATTTACTGTATGTGACATCCCTCTATGTGCTTTCATTACATTATCAAGGGATGTGACTATACTGCATGGGATACGTGTATACATGCAAAATCTTGTTGATTGTTAACTACACTACTTTGGCCACCTTTCAAAATAGGGATAAACCCAGCTGTATGGTCTTGTAGGCAAGACCGTCAGAAAATTGCATGACAGGATTATTGAGCACAACTGGAATATTAGAAATGATAACCTGACAAGTGCTCTCTCTATATACACAGTAAGGAATGTGTTAATTAAAAAAAAATTATATGCTTTGTTATCAATAGAATTATGGCCAGTACAAGAGGAGGAGACTTAGACCTTAATGGCAGGGTCAAACCAGGCATTAATGACACAATTTCTCTTTCCAGCATCTTGAAGAAATAGACAAAATTTATTTGAAAAGTGGTCATAGGCTCCAAATGATGTAAAAAAAATGATGGGGCATTTTATAAATTTTTTAAGTTATTGTGTCTTTAATGCATACTTAAATGTGCACGCAATAAGATGTTTACATTTAAGTTCTCTTGTATGTATTCAATTGTATCATTATCACTTTAATGGATTTAATGGTTTTAATATTTTAGTATTTTTTTTTGTGATACTAAGGAGGGTCTTAAGAAACAGGAGATGATGTTTGTCTTTATTTCCTATTTAATTGCATGCAGTGAAGAACCCACTTGACTCTGATGATACCTGGATAACAGCAGGAAAAAGCCCTTACTGTTATCTTAGTGTTAGTCTTTACTTTATTTGCACCTGCACCCTGATGATGAGGGGAGGGGTGCGGGTGCTATGCATATGCACCTATACTGATGGTAAGCCAGGGGGTGATGTTTGCCCTAAACCTGTGTGCAGCAGGTTGGCTATAGCTATGGTGTGTGTGTGTGTGTGTGTGTGTGTGTGTGTGTGTGTGTGTGTGTGTGGTGTGGTTGACCACCATTACAGGGTGAGTTGGGTTGTTGCCTCTGAGATAACAGACATATGTGAAGACAGCCTTGTGATTGCTCTTGGTGAATGTGTCCAATTTGTACTCATAGTTAGCCTTACAGTAATCCATCTGTGACCTTATATGCTCATTCAAAGGTTGACTTACTGCCAAGTTGGTGCCAGCCTCTACTTTGCCCTGTACAGCAAATATAACAACCGATTATGTGGTTTGTGTATTGCTGCTGTCCACAAAAGTGAATTACTCTACTTTGGAGGAGACAGGTTTTACAAGTCAGGTATTGCTGAGTTCATACATCTATGTAGTTGCTTATATAGCTGTTTGTAGTAGGCATGGACACAAGGTCATGACACAGTTGGACACTGCTCCAATTTCAATCAGATAATCATGCTTATTCTAATACCCATGTCTGTGTCAGGGCAATGCAGCAACCAGTATCTGTGGAAATCTATGTCTTTTGGATGCAGTGAAACTAAGATTACACACATGTACAACATGTATAGCTGATTTACCTGATGTTTTGCATCTCATGTCTGTTGTTTAGAGGCTTCCAGCTATACCTTCTCATACATACATGTGCACAGGTAATACCAAATATACATTTCTGTTCTATGTCAATATGGCACACTGTATTTACAAGGTTCCTGCTCAGTCATACCTCTCAACCTGTTAGAGCAGGACATGTGGAGGATGGCACACATAAACATGGGGCAATGGGCCAAATATATTAACAATTTGTTAATATTGCTGTAACACACTTAAGTTAATAGATATCACCATAGGCTTTACATACACAAAAATACTCTGGAGGATGTCTGACACTCATATGTATGCTATTATGTTCTAATGTCAGTCTTCACAGATTTGCCAGTAATTTACAGGACATAACCAAACTCATATGAGTAAATGACTACAAATGTGGGGCCCACATATGGTCAGTATGCATAACACTAGACAGTTGAATGGTATGATCTCAGTATATCACATGCAGTTCAACACACACATCTGCGACAGGAGTTTAATTTGCACCTACCCTGTATAGGTCTCTCAGATTTATGAGACAAACATGTTTATCATAGCTGTATTCAAAAGTAACATATAGCCCAGTAGCTGGTCTAGCAGTGTCACAGTCAGTATTGGACAACAGACACTCCAGTAGTAATCATATGTGAGCCATCCTTTCCTGGAGTGACTCAGGGGCATGAGCTGTGATCTATGTCACTGCAGACAGACCCAGATGCTATGGCCATA
Source organism: Protopterus annectens (assembly GCF_019279795.1). NCBI lineage: Eukaryota > Metazoa > Chordata > Ceratodontiformes > Protopteridae > Protopterus > Protopterus annectens. Next base: position 1,079,151,842 of record NC_056725.1, read on the forward strand.
GATGCTGATCAGCAATATATCAGTACAGCAAGTCTTGCTGAGACATATGTCTATTTGTTATAGGCAGAAGCTTGCCTTTTGTAGGTCATGCTCATGAGCAGCTGATGGCCTGTGCACCAATTGGTGTCTCCTACTTGCTAAGTGTACTTCATGTGGGCATTATTGTAAACTTGCTTCAACCATTTATCTATTACCACCCCAAAGGGGTGGGTTTTAGAGCCCTTCCTGCCACTATGGGCCTAAACTTAAGATCCTCCAACCCTTTATGGGTCTTGGGAATTCCAAATATAGTAGCTACAACTGCATGGTTAACTTTTAAAAAGTTGAATATCTCTGGTGTGATCCATTCATCCATCAAATATTCTTTCAAATAATCGTCAATACAGCAGTTTCCTATATTTATTTCATTAAGGGAGGCTTTAGAGAATGTTTCAGTATCATAAAGCATCTCTAATAATTTTTGAGAGTATTGTAATGCCCCATATAAAACTGTACCCCTTCTCTTATCTGGCCACATGACCTTGATAGATGAGTCTTTTCTAAGCTGTTGTAATAGCACTTGTTCTTTTTTATTTAAATTATGAACCATACTGTGTTTTTCTTCTTTACTTTTAAGTGCATATAAATCATCCGTAATAGCTTTTTTTAGGACACTTAAGGTGGGCGACAAGGGTGGATTTACAGTACTTCTTAACTTAATCGCTTTTTCATTATTTCTACCTGAAGTTTGATTCTGAAAAATATATGCTAGATTGAGCTTCCTCATAAAAATTTGAAAGCTCTAAAATTACATCCGTATAATTAAATTTCCTTTTTGAAACATATTTCAAACCTTTCATGAATAGGGAGAAATGTTCTTTAGTAAGCACTATTTCTGTATAATCATAAATATGGTATCCTTTATTTGTATTTATAACCCCTTCTTTTTGTATCTCTTCTTTTTCATTGTGATTGTCCATCTCCATCTGTATTCCCTGTCCCTCCACTGTTGTTGACAGTTCTCTTCTTCTGTCTAATCTTCCAACCCTCCTTCCCCCTAAGCTGTTCCTTAAAGAATTATTCCTGTACGGGGCTTGTTTATAGTCATTATTTTTATAATATTGTTTGTTGCTAGATATATAAGAGGACTGGTTCAATGACTTATTTTTATGTTTGCTCTTAACCGAAAAATTATAATTTTCTTTTTGTGTGTATGCTGGTGGGTAGGCTTTCTTAGACTTGTACTTTGCTAGGAATCTTTCAATCTTTTTTACATTTCCTTTTAAAAAGCTTATCACATTTAGTTTCAATACCTTCCATTTGCATTTGTTTAACATACAGGTTATCATGTTTTGGAAACAGTAAATCTTCTTGAATATCCTTGTTCAATTTCTCTATATCAGATACTAAAACACCTAACTTATCATCATTGACTTCAATGATCTTTGCCATCAACTCTAAACTGTGTTAGTTAAATATTTCCACAAATTCAGCATATGCAGTATCTGTATAGTCAATTCCAAAGGGAAATTGTTACACCTTTAATCCCTTTGGAACAATTTTCTTAGTCAGACATTCAGAAAGGTAAGCATTTTCCATTTGTAAAGTTTGAACCTTAAACATTTTACTTTCAAAGGAATAAATAATTTCTTTCAAACCCCTGTTGTTAGAACTAGGTTTATCATACACAGCTTTTTTAGTTGTCTTTCCTAACATCACAATTGGAAAAAACAAATGGTTTCTTAACCAAAGATTCATAGACCAGCTTTTCAGTCTTTTTATGTTCTTTAAGGGTATTCCCACATTCATTCTACACCTCCCACTGTTAGTGGACTTAATGGATTGTTCCATACCCTGCCGCTTGAGTATAACTCACATGATGAGCAACAGGGTAATGATTTTGGGTCATTAAACACTCAATTGTCAACCCTGGAACATTTGGGAAGGAAGATTAAATTGTTACAACTTTATGAATTTCTAACCCAGTCAACAAAACTTAAACAGGTGCCAAAAGGTCTTCGGATTTGAAAATTTCCTGTGGGCACTGAAAAAGATTCACTCATGCACTAGGAGTTGCTGGACTTATTTGACAGAACAGGATTTGAAGTGATGAAAATAATTATAAAAGATAATGAGCGATAGCTCTTGAAACTTGAGAATGATATCAAACCATTGAATGAAAGAATTATGAATGATTTATTGTTTGAAAAGTGTCTGCCAAATATAATAAAATATTTGTAGATATTAATAATTTTTCTGTAAACAACTGTAAACACAAGCAAAACAAGTTAAAGACAAGGGTAATTATACACACAAGACAGCCTACTCTGACCCTTCCCCTGTTATAATGAATGATTTGTATACAACTAATGTCTTTGAGGACAATGACAATTATGTCAATCCAACAAATGTGTTAGAAAATAGTAACAATGACAATTTTTTAGAACAGCCACCCCCACTGAGATGTTCAGAATGTCTAATCAATCAGCAACAACATCAAGCTCCACATTGTTATTCCAGGAGTCATTCAGTGAGGGGGGAGGGGGAGAGGGAGGAACATGTATTAGGTAATTTAAATTCTAATGCTTCTGGTTTTGGTAGTAATGTTGAAATAATGGCAAATGTAAATGCTTCTAACATTTTGCATGATACAGAACAGGCTCTAACCATGGAGAATTATAACAATAGAACTATCTACAATTTGACTGATATTGTGTTGAAAAATGAGCATGTTTCTCTGTTGAAAAAAGGTTTTAGTTTTGTTCCAGGATTCAGGGCAGACATTGCTAAACCTTTAATCAGTCTGACGCTTTTCACTAGACAATAGAATTTAAGATCATTTTTCTTAAACAAAAGTCAAGTACTTAGAGCAGAGCCATTTGTATTAAAACGTAAAATCACTTGTTTGACCCCATGCAGATCTTTGGTAAATATGTTTGAAACTCTTGATGAAAATTACTTTAGACAAATTTTGAAAACAAGTTGCTTTAGATGTGAGAACCTCACAAATGATGAAAGGCTGGCTCTTAATGAGTTAGCAACTAATAAAGAGTATAGAGTGATGAAGCCCGACAATGGTGGTGGGGGGGGGGTCATCATGAAACAGATGGATTATGTGTGCAAGATGTACCAACTACTCAATGATGATGACACCTATGAGAGAGTCTCCCTAAATTAATTAAATAGGGTTTATGCCAAGATTGATATACTGTTATTAGATGACATGAGCCAAGGTAACCTCACAAGTGATGAGAATGAATATCTGACGGTTGACTCACCAAAAACTCCAGTCATTTTTGGAACACCCAAAATATATAAAAATCAGGACAATCCCCCTTTTAGGCTAATTGTTGCTGCCCAAGGTTCAAAAACCGAACCTCTTGCTGCATTTGTGAATTATTTCTCCTAGATAATTGTAGAGGATAATTTGCATATTTTAAGAGATCCAAGGCATTGTCTTGAACAGCTAAGAACAAAAGTAGATAAGGATGATTTATTTGTGGCTATTGATGTAGTCAGTCTTTTTACTGTGATTTCCCAAGAAATTGGACTAGACTTTTTTCTCAGAATGTTTGTTGCGGAGTGGCCACTTTAACCAAACAAGAGTTACTTTATTGGTAGATCTATTAGAGGTGGGGCTAAAGAACAGCCTTTTTGTCATTTGAGGGGGAATGTTTCAGACAAAAATCTAGAGTCGCTATGGGGTCAAAATGTGCCCCGATTTTTGCTAACCTATTTTTGGTAGAATGGGAAAAGAGAAACATATTCTCATCCCACTATACATCCAAGATTCAAACTTATTATAGATTTTTGGATGACATACTGATCATATGGACAGGTACACAGGCTGAAGTTGTTGAATTTCTGGAATATCTTAATGGCACCACATATTTCCTAAAATTTATCTATAGGGTTCAACCAAATGAAATAGACTACTTGGATATTCTATTAGTAAAAGACATTGTTACAGGGGAATTGTCCTCCAGCATTTTTAGAAAAAAGACCTCTGCCAATATGTTACTACACTTTGACAGATGTCAAGAGTGTAGTAAAGGGGCAGATGGTCAGGTTATCAAGACTGGTCAGTGATGACCTGAAATTTGCAGAGGAATTGTTTACCTTTATAAAGATGTTCAAAAGATAGGGGTTACGCTATCAAGCTTAATGTATCAACAATGAATGAGGTAGTCATGAACCTTAAAACTAGGTGTATCCCTATTTTGAAAGGTGGCCAGAGTAGTGTAGTTAACAATCAACAAGATTTTGTTAAAAATGATGTTATGATCATGTCATTTAATCAAGATGCCCCGCAACTGAAGTTGAGCATGAGGACAATCTGGGGAGGATTGTTCAATGTGACCTTAAAGATAAAATTGGGTTGGAGCCTAAAATTGTTTATACTAGAGAAAAAAAATATTAAAGAGAATTTGGAGAAGAGCATGGATAGAGCTAAGAGAAGTTTTGTATCTAGAATGAATAAATGTGGATTTTGCATGAGCTGCAGATTCATTAATGATGGACCATATGTCCAGATTGATTCATATGGTAGGAATTTGGAGTTCCCCGGTCATTGCAAGTGCAACAGTAAATGCGTTTTTTATATAGCCACATGCACCTCATGCCCCACATTTTATGTAGGTAAGGCTGTCAGAAAATTTCATGACAGGATTATTGCGCACAGCAGGAATATTAGAAATGATAACCTGACAAGTGTTCTCTATATACATAGTAGGGAATGTGTTAATTTAAAAAAAAATTATATGCTTTGTTATTGATAGAATTATGGCCAGTACAAGAGGAGGAGACCTAGACTTGGATCTGCAGGTCAAGGAAATGGAATGGCATCTGAGACTTAATGTCAGGGTCAAACCAGGCATTAATGACACAATTTCTGTTTCCAGCATCCTGAAAAAAAGAGAAACATTTATTTGAATAATGGTTAAAGGATCCAAATGGTATAAAAATTTTGTTATGGAGCATTTTATACATTTTTTAAGTTATTGTGTATATTATGCATACTTAAATGTGCACACAATAAGATGTTTACATTTAAGCTCTTCTGTAACTGTTCAGTTTTATTATTATCACATTAATGGATTTTATTGTTTTAGTTATTTAGTAATTTATTGTGATACTAAGGAGGGTCTTAAGAAACAGGAGATGATGTTTGTCTTTATTTCCTATTTAATTGTATGCAGTGAAGTACTGACTCGACTCTGATGATGCCTGGATAACAGCAGGTGAAAGTGCTTAGTCTGGGGTGCTCTTTATTTTTATTTCATTACATTAAAGGATCATTTTCATTGTGGAACATGGTGGGTTTAAGTGTGGTTTGAAGTATAAGGTATGTTATCCACATAATACTTCTCCCCTTAATGATTATCCTCAAGTACTTTGTGGTTTTCCTTTAAATAGACATGTTTATCAACATGCCTGCATTCTTTTGCAGTAAGCATGAATCACATATGCTGGTGACATTTACCACTATGTATGACCAGAGGCCAGGACTATGAATACCATGCTTACGGTGCACTAAAAAAATAATATGCAAGTAAAGCAAACACATAACTCCAGTGTAGTCAACAGCAACAATCAATTGTTAGATAATTTCTTTGCCGACAGGGTTTATTTAGTAAGAATATGTGTTTGGGCTAAATATGACCTATTCAGGGTCCTAAACCCTTTTACACATTGAGACACTGAAACTTAAATTTTCCCTTGAATACATGCCTAATTTCTAAACCTTGGTTCAGTATTGGGTAATATATATCAATCATCTTTTGATGTGTCTCTCTTAATAAAATAAGGCTGGTTACTCTCACAGTGCAGCAAATCATTTACAGCAACAGGCTTCTAATTTGTTTTATGAGCTGAATTATTTATCTTACAATTTCTATATGAGCATTTTATTGGATTTGCTCCTCATCTCCAAACAGAATAACCACAGCAGTTAATTACTAGTCACCATTAGTGACCTTTTTCCCACCATTGATATAAGGCACAAAGGCAATGCCCATGAACAAGTACAATATAATAGGTAAGTAACCTCAACAAATTCAAACTTTTATTTTCAATGTTTAGCTATGTAAATGGAATATTTAAAAAAATGCCTCTAGAGAAACACTCTCAGAGTTTACCAAAATATTTCTAAATATAGTAAATGAACTGGCTCCCATCAGAGTAAAAAATGATAAACTCTTACCAAGCACCTTGACAAAGCTTAGAGATAATGGTAACAAGACAAATCTTAAATCACCTTGCAAAACTTCAGATATCTCAGAAGCAGTGACAGATAAATGAATAAATAAATAAATAAACTATTGGCCTCCAGGAAAAACACCAACAGAACCCAAAGATCTTCTAGGTATCACTGAAAACTCTTCTTCATCCCCCTGGTCAAACAACCATGCCAGCACCATCATGTATTAATAACATCAGTGGCATTGCTATGTATTTTAACAACCACTTCATCCAAACAGTTTTATCTTTTGTCAAATTGAATCCCTCCTCTAATCCCATACTACCTACTCAACTAAATTACGTCAAATCATTATTTTCTTTAAAATCTGTCTCTATCTCAATAATAAAAAAAAAATCAAAATGTAAACCTCACAAATCTAGCTGTAGCTAACATTCCAGGTAAATAAATCAAAATACCATCAGACCCACTGGTCTACCTAGTTTCCATACTCATTAACTACTGTTCAACAACAAAGAACAATGTCCTAGCAATTTCAGCAAAATTGTTTGTCATATCCCTTTAAAAAGGCAGAAATCCAACAGAATTCTTAGATCAAATCTAACACAATACCATCGCCATTACCCAAAGTCCCAGAGAAATGCATTTATAGAAAACTCCTTGAACACTTGATAACCAGAAACCTCCTCTTGCAGACCCAACATGGCTTTCATCCAAGTCATAGCATCACAACTGCCCTTCTGCATTTTAACAACACAATCAATCATTACAGAAATACAGGTCTTATTCTCAAATATCTTCCTTGACTAATCTAAAGCATTTGGCTCTGTTTCACATCCTAAACTACCAAATAAACTCCCTAGACCTCTGACAATCTATACAATCCCAGTTCAATAGCTATCTTAGCAACAGACAATAGACTATAAGATAGGAGCAGATCTTCTTAACTTTCTTTTCAATTTTTGTAGGTGAAACCCTATGCTTGATTCTTTGTACCTGTATATTTAATATATCTGTAAACTAAATCCATTTAATACCAAAAAGTACTGATCTAGCTACCATTGTGCAAAACACTAATAACTCCATCCTCCTCTCTACTTCTACAAGTCTTACAACTTTTCAGTCACAAAGCATCTTTTTCCTCTGTCGTATCCAGGCTAACTTATGTGTGTTTGCTTTAAAACCCTAAGCAAAGCAAATTATTGTTACTCACACCTAAACAATTCTGTGCTCACAAACATTCTTTTCATATTACATTGGTCTGTAAAACATAGAAAATGTAACCCCCTTAAAGCTACTAGCTGTAACTATAGATGAACACCTGAAATATGTTAGCACATGAAACAAGTCATCAAAAAGTAAATTTAAAAAACACATAAAATTTGACTTTTGTACAAATTACATCAAACAAAACTCTTTTAGGATGAAGACGGAGATGAAAATATTTAATAAAGCTCAGGATCAGATCACGACTGTTGAAGTATTGAACTTGGGATTTTTTTTCTAGATAAATGCATTATATTATCAACTTACCTTCATATTGAATGTCATTGGAGGAGTTTTTGAAACTGGTAAATTTTATAAAGAGACTAGGTAAGACGCCCCTCTCTCCCATGACTATCTTACCTCACTATGTAGGAATTAGCTTCAGAAGTTAAATAGGGATTGTATCAATTAATCAAAATGATAATGGCTTGGGAATGACTGCAATGTTCACAAATAATTATATCTTTATGGGAAGAAAATAAGCCATCAGGAACACAACATAATGGATCCAAAACAGTGATAACAGATTAGGATAGGGCAAAGGATTCAGATCATTCTGTTCAATAAAACAAAGTCTCCTACCTTACTTAAGCTTATAGATATGGAGTACTTTAAAATCTAGAATTGTGAAGAATCCATAAAAATTAATGTCTAAATTTAAAGATTAATCTACATCAATATTTTAAAATGTAATACCCCAACAGGAAAGATCAGTCCTGAAATAGTCATATTTATACCTCTTGAGGAGCTTACTTTTTCTTAATGATTACATATGTTGATTTGCTATACAAAAGTTCATGGAGGGTTTAATTGTAGGCATAATGGTTAGATGGATTTTGTAATGCATAACATTTCTATTCCTGTCTTTATAGAGTATGTTGACTTCTTTATTTGCTAATATATAACATTGCTTTTAATTTTAATTCCTTTATTATGTAGTACAAAAGAAGTTGGAAAATGTCAAGCAATGAATGAAATAATCAAAAAACATGAAAAACATGAAATCTTTTCTTCCTTTGGAATGGTTAGATTAACTGAAATTAAAATTGGTTAGATAAAATGTCATGATATGGGTCAAAATGTATAGGCAAATATATGGGACCACACACTAGTTGTTATTTTTTAAATGATAAAGATTTGTGTTTAAAGTTAAGAACAGTTATCTGGGAGCAAATATGTATGAAGAGTACATTCCAAAATGTAGAGCAATGGAAACTTACAGCTTTTGATGATATCATAAGTTAAAAGAATATTAAAATTTTCCTCCCATGCATATATTCATAAATTTGGTTGAAAAAGTGATTAGATGAGCACTCTGGAATAACTGCAGGTTATATTGAAAGACATGGGTAGCTAACATTGCTTACATGATTGCGAAAAAGGGTGTATATTTTTTAAGGAGGTCCAGCATAGGTGGAACAAATCTGAGAAACTTTGGCTATCAAATTATAAGGTGGGAGGCATTTAAGAGGAAACAACAACTTTATGGAAATGGCTCCATATATGGAATCATTTGAATGTTTTACGTAGATGGTACCCTGCCACCACAGAAACCTTTTCAGGGAAGGTATGACAAATATCTGTGAATGCTAGAGATGCCATTCTGACAATATAAACATTATACATATGTTTTGGTTGTGCGTGTGCACTAGTTATAAATGGAAACAGGCCTAAAAGAGATTATCTAATATTTGATGATGTTTTGCATTTACCTTGGGAGACGTATCTCAAATTTTAAAGAATCTCTCTCTCTCTCTCTCTCCTCTCTCAATGGAGTAATAAGCAATTTCAAATGTCACTATGGATTATTCACCCCACAGAATAATTGTAATGGAAAGGATCAAGATTTAATGAAAAGTACTATGTGAAATTATTAATGAAGACCTTCATTTCCATTAAAGGGTGGGGAGAGACTTCAGAAAACTAGCTGTTCTGAATGGACTGCGGTGATCACATATTTCAAATTTTCCACATGGAGTTATACCTTTATAATAAAAAACAATACAATATAATACAGCACAGGAAGAGGCAAAATGTCACATTTTGCCTGCCAAGATAGAGAATTTCACTCATCGACAACTCTTTCCATGGAACAGTTAGTGGTTTTATTATTCTTATAATAAAATCAAAGCAGTCTTACTGAATTTGATTCATGGACTTTTCTCCAAACATAATCATCCTTATAACAATGGGTTCTTCCTTTCTTTAATAGCCTGTATTAAATCACCTCTTCATTTCTGTAAGTTGCAGACAGCAAGTCACTTTTATTCAATCTTTTTCTATATGGCAATTTCCTTGGTGACCCTAAAATCTGTATTTCCTATAGTAACAAGGTATATTTTAGCTTGCATATCTCAACCATTTTGAGTGCAGTTAAAACAACTCGATGTTGTCATTCATGTTATCAATTTCATCACATAAGAATGTTGTTCTTCCTTTGCAATTTATTTTATCAGCCTATCCCAATGATTTATCTCTTCTTTTCCTGTAGTCTTTTCTTGTTGATCTCTACACATTACATTTCTTGTGCCTTTGCCAAATCAGTTTTCTTAGTCTGCTGTTAATGTTGTCATATACATTTGCACATTAAATATATAGACAGACACCTTCAAATATTCTCACATACTAAGTATGTTTTTATTACTGAAGACAGCTGACCTGTCTATTTCCATTAGAAAGGCTTTTTATTGAACTCTAGTCTGTCATTGCTATTTGATCTGGCAAATGTTGTTCCTTATAATTGAAGACAGACACTGCTACTAATATGGATACATAAGAATGAATAAGCTCTGACAGAGAGATTAATGTACAACAATACTTTACTTCAAAACACTTTGGAATGCATGTTTTATCATGAATAATATTGTGTCTAGTGGGCTTTGTTTACTACCTTTATTAAATTATTTCTTTTCTTGTCTTTATTAAGAAGAACATCTTTCATAAATGAGCCACCACATTCTATGGAGGACCATGATGATTCAGATCTTCTATAAATATTCCATTTTGTACTTGCTCAGATCTTGCAACTGACTAATTTTCAACTTTGGTGGTCTACAGACTGCAGCAATAACAAAAAGTATGCATCCTATTTTAATGTTCACTGTAACACAATTTTATATATATATATATATATATATATATATATATATATATATATATATATATATATATATATCTTTTATCTTAAAATTCATTTAAACTGTGTGCCTGACATTTTTCTTTGATTAAGAGCATGAGATCTCCATTTTGACCTAGTTTATAATGTCTGTTTCAAAATAGATTTTATAGCCCTGAAAGACATGAATCCAGTTTGAATCCTTTTTGCCATACTGTAATAGCTATATCAAAATTGGTATGGTTAAATCATAGCCATCTAAATGCCAACACCTAGAGATACTATGCCTTATTTTTGACACATAAATTACAAATATTGCATATATATTATAAATGCATATTTTTTATTAACTTACCCAGGCAAATTACTAATTGTCTATATATATTAAAATGTGTATTTCAGTTATTTTCCATTCTTTGTACTATTTTGCCTGTAAGTATTTCTATTATGTATTACATTCAATTTTTCATGTATTCCATGATTCTATATAAATATGTACTTGTGATATGACAATGATCATTGCTATAAAGTGTTTGCGAACAAGCCAACTTACCTGCTATCAAACTAAAATAAATGCATACATACATACATACATACATATATTCATACATAAATATTTGCATTGCTCAGTTTCTTTAGCTATTTTAAAATAAAAGCATTAATCTTCAAACTTCCAATGCTTGTTATCATAATCAATATGCAGTTATCTCATATGGTTCCTTAGTGCTGGTGTTTACGTATTGAAAAACTATTTTCATCCATGATGTGATTAAATATCTCTTGCCATAATTCTCTTTCCTGCTTTTGGTGAATGCCATGTTTTTCAAATAAATGTGTACCCATAATTAATGTTGCATGGCTTATAAAGCACATTCCTTTATGTTGCACTGCTTTCTTAACATATGAATTCACTCAAATTGTATGATACATCTAAAACTATTTCAATGCTACATGATATAATATAAGAAGAGATAAGAATGCTAAACCTGCTTTTTTTCTTTTCTGACTTAATTTGACTTGGTTAACTGATTATGTTTGTTATTGTTATATTAGTTATTGTTGTTAATGTTGATTATTGTGTTTTATGGCCTTCTGCTTTCCTACTGCATCATCATCTGCATTGCTTTCCAAAATATATTAAACAGAATACCACATCTCTGCGCTTTTCAGAAATATACTTCAATTTATTCAGACCCAAACCGAAATAAAAAAAATGCTTCACTTACAGTATATCAGCAACATAAAGAAAATGCGTTTTACTTCAGCAAAACAGAAGAGAATACTTATTTTATGTTAAGGAAAAGTTACTATAGAAATTTGTTATGATGTATTTAAAAATAGTCCAGGTACCAGGTATCTGCCAGTATTTCTAAGTGACATCCACCATCTTTGAAAAATTGAAGTGTGGAGTGAATTGTAATTGTGATAGTGAGACTCCTCTTTTATGTAATGAGCCACAATTTTAACTGAACATCAGCAATCATTTAAGTCAACAACATCATTTCCTTAAATTTCTCTAAAGATTTCACAAAATTGTAACTGACCCTTTGTGAAAGTTTACAGTATAAATACACTGAGAAATTATATTTGCCTGAATGCTTTGCTTGTTGTTTGTTGTTTGCTAGTAATACAATTCTCTGGTGCCTTGGAGCTCTAGTATGTGTGACTTTACAGTAGCTCTGACATTTAGCAACAGGATTTACAGAACCTGAGTTTCTATGTCTACTGCCTTTTAACTCCCAAGACAGACTTCAGAACCTCAATTAAAAGAGTGGCTCTGGTTATATTATCAGAGGGGAAAGGCTCACTCTTAAAGAAACTTCATCTTTTGCCTGTGGCAGCATAGATGGCATTTTTATATTACTTTGTTGAGAGGGTGGGCTGACACTTCTGATCACACTTTTCATCTACAACCATGGTGCAAATACACTGTAACAGAGGTAGAGTACAAATGAAAGTCATTGGGTTACATAAAATGGGAGTAGTTTGGATACAGAAAATCTCAGAAATAGAAAACAGTTATGATACAGAAAGTAAAGCCACTTTATCTTACATGTTATATACGTTGGTCCATTTATTTTTCCACATTACAAAGTATAATAAAGATTCACATCCTTGTACAGAGGCAGCATTGTTAACAAGTTTCAGTGAAGAGTAATACAACTACTTACATGTTTACAGAAATAGACTTTCCTCTTTGAAGGGGGATCAATTGAAGGTGCTACATATTTACATCTGCAAGATGTGATGTAAGAACTGTGAGATACATGTGACAGGGTGGTGATTACTCCATACCAAAAAAATATGTACCTTATGTTGTGTTAACATGTTCTACTAGCCTTTTCCTGAAATTAGAATATTCTATAATCTCTCTCTGTGTTCTCTGGGAAGTCCTTCCCTCTCAGGAGCTGTATATCTGCCTTCATACAACAGCCCATGTACTCTGTCATAAAACATTGAAAATGTCATCTTCCACTTTGAAGCCATATTATTGTATGTGGTAGTGTTTCGCCTGGTGTAGAACCAGGGTTTGTTGTAGTACACAAACAAATCCAAAAGGAAAAACACACCTTAACTCCTGCAGCCAACTCAACCAGGAACCAACAGCTGTAGTGTTAAATGCTGAACAAATACAAGCAGAGCAAAAAGCTGAATGAACTGTATGATACTGCACTGATGATGCCTTCTTCAGGAAAGGCAAAAGCGCTAAAATGTTGTACTTAGTGAACAAACTTTGCTCAATTTATGGTCAAAGCAATGCCGTACAGTTTGTTCTGCTTTTTGCTTTGCTTATATATCTTCAACATTTAACACTACAGTTGCCAGTTCCTGGTTGAGTTTGCTGGATGAGTTAAGGTCTGTTTTTTCATTCTGAATTAGCCTCACGTAAATTATATAGTAAAATTGCTTGATTTAAAGTTGTGTTGATAACTCAAAGAAATTACATACATGCATACATACATACATACATAAATACAAATATTTCAAGCACAGCATTAATTATTGTAGTATCTATGCCATCATTAATTTGCTTTCATCCTACATTTCCTTCACTAAAATGGAGAGAAAATTGTTGGGATGATAATTATCAAGCAGACAGGCAGTACCCTATTTAAGTGTATATAGATAAAAGGACAAAATAACTTATTTTCAGTAAAATAGAATGCAGCCAAGTTGGCAAAGAAGAGTTAAGTCATAACCACATGCCTTGTCTATGACAGTGGTGACAGCTACATGAAATCCAGGATGCAGGATATTTTCCCAGGGTAATGTTTCAGGGTATTCTAAGGAGACTACCATAGACATTGTGGATTGTTATGCTTTTTAACACAGAAGTGACAAGTGAAGGCCTTCCATATGGGTGACTCAATTATATATGGCTCAATTATAAAATTCCACTATATCTTGCCATTAGGAAAGGAGAAAAAGATGTTCTCCAGCGCAACAAAACAATCATATCTTTAAATATGGGAGAGCCTTTGCTCATGCAGACTTTAGACAGATACTCCTATAATTTCCTCCTTGAAAATAAAGTTGATTACTTCTTATGTAACTTCTCTTCATAGTGCTCACATTGTTTGATACAGTGGCTCATAGTGAAGCACTACAATGTGTTTTCATCCATATGCATGCAGTCAGCTGAACCTTGAAGACTAAGAGTTCTTGCACAGCATCACACCCCTGCTTCCTCTAAACCTACTCTGCTTTATTTGGTGTACGAGAATCAGGCAATTACAGACCCATAAGTCTGACCAGCCTCTTATGTAAACCCATGGAAAGACTTAGCATGAGCTAATCAATCAGGGCATATGAAACCGCCAAACAATGGACCCATCACAGTTTGGATTAATGAAGGGCAGGTCATGCTCACTCAAGCTGGTGGATTTTTTTGAAAAGGTTGCCATAACAATGGATGAAGACAATTTGGTACACACAACATACCATGACTTGACCAAAGCTGTGGGCACAGTTTCAGATTCAGGCATAGAAGAAACACTAAATAAACTGAGACTAAACCTCTGTGCCACCCACTAGATTGTTGACTGGCTCACAAATAGAATTCAAGAAATCAAAACTGAGCTACCTCCACAAGTAGACCTGTCACTAGTGGAGCCCCCCCCCCCCCTGGTTCTGTGTTGGGACCTCTATTGTTTGTCATCTTCTTTTCTGAAATAAAAGCCAATACCAATGGGATCTGATGACTGCAAGCTAGGGGCAGTCATTGAATCTTCAAATAATAGCCATCCTGCAGAAAGGTTTGCTCTAAATAAATAACTGGTTTATAAAATCCTGGACTGAAATTAAATACCAGACAATGAATTATTGTATCCTTTGAAAAGTCATATACCCCAGGGAGCTACCACATTGACAATATATTCCTAACAAATGATTTATCTCATGCTTTGGTCCCCATAAATTATTTATGGTATTATTCAAGTTATTTTCATTAGGGTAATATATAATAATCTACCATGAGATGGGTAAGGGAAATCTCTAACGAAATGAAATAGGTTAATTCAAGCTCAAAAATGGCAATTGGCTAGGCTTAAAATGGCCGACAAGGGCAGCTAGCCTAGTTCTTACCTTTGAATCTATGAACCTAAATGAATCCATTGTGAACTAGTGGGATATTTTAGCTGCTACATGTTTAAGTCCAACAAATTTGGAGAGCTGATTTTGAATGTACAATGATTATGCAGTTAAGCTAGGTGTATATAAAAATCCCTTATGCAACTTTTTGTTATGAATTTGTTTATTTTGCTTTGACATGTGTAAACCATGTAGGAAGTCTGTTCCTTCAATCCTTTTTAGTCATTGCCAGATGTTGCTGTAAATTTTGCATGTAATGTTTGGAAAATAAATGTAAATATCACAAAGTGATTATCTATATAAACTTCAGCGTAATATATATATATATATATATATATATATATATATATATATATATATATATATATATATATATATGTATATGGGTCTACTTCATATGATCAAAAGACCATTTGATCAAAACCCATTTGATCAAAAGTTCATTTGATCAAAAAACAGTATTCAAGGCATAAAACTGTGATTTGTCCCCTCCCCAATGTTGTGCGACCCTGGAGTTGGTATATATAGTTAGGGGTGTGTAGGGGGCACAGCCCCCCACATTGGGGGGTGTAGGGGACGAAGTTCCACCTATTTTCATTTAAAATCTGTACTTTTTGTTTTATTTTCTTCTTTTAAAGGAAACTGGGTGGAGGGCTTCACTCCCCACCCCCCATAACTATATATACCAACTCCAGGGTCGCACAACATTGAGGAGGGGGACAAATCACAGTTTTATGCCTTGAATATTGATTTTCGATCAAATGAACGTTCAATCAAATGGGTTTCGATCAAATGGTCTTTCGATCATATGAAGTAGACCCATATATACATATATATATATATATATATATATATATATATATATATATATACTCAGTATATAGTCCAGTATACTGAGTATAAAGAAACATGTATGAAGGACTAATCCAATAATGGAGAGTGGGGACATGACACATACATTACAGAACATGATAAACACACTATTGGTCATTTAAGATCGAGGGTAAAAGATAATTTGAGTTAGGTAATGTAGGTGTTAGATGAGGTCAAGCATACAGCATGCATCTGAGAAGGCAGGGTGTTAAACTAGATCCCTGAAACATTTATAACTGGCACTCTTCTGTAGGTCATTAAGGAAGGTCTGCTTAATGAAAGACAGAAATGGCAGGTTTCTGATATCTGTGGAAATTGAGTTCTAGATGGGTTCTCTACAAGTCCATGAAGGACAACTAGCCATTCATTGAATGACCAAGTATCTCTGGGTGAAAAGGTTCTATTACCAAATGATACATCGGCGAACTAAACTGCATGAATGGGAGGAAGATGTACAATAAGGAAAATGTAATTGGGAGGGAGAAGTTGTTAGGAAAGAGGAGGAGTCAGGAAATGGGAGGAACTGTCAATGGACAAATGAAAAGAAAGTGAAAAAAAAATATCTATAACACGGGGCTTAGACACCAGAGGAATTTGGGAAATACTAGTTTAATGTAGGCATGTGCTGCAGTCTCCACAAATTCCAACAGGGTCAAAATGTCCAAAATAACACCCTACCAATGTGTCATGCCGTTGCCCTGCTCAAATTAAACATATCTCCTGCAGAGTAGGTCAATGTCCACACTTTTGCACAGGGGGATAAAACTCATAACAGCAAATGAGCAAGTTATGATAAATCAAGGTTCAAGTCCTGTAGTTACACTGTTGTTTTGAATGCATTCTGCTGAACAACACTGCACAAGAAATTTCACATATGCCAAAAGTACTGGGTGAATATGAAGTTAGAATGAAGGACAATGTTGCTATACTAGTTTACATCATCTGACATAGTGATAAAAAATGAATTATCAGAACAGAACAAGGTGAAGATCAAATAGATTTACCCAGACATTGAGTCTTGCTGTTGGGCATAGCACTCAACATCTTACATCTAAAACCATGGAGAAATCCATACGTAGGCATGGACAAGCAGGATCACTTTTCCAAATATCAATGCAGTTAACTTCATTAAACTGGTGATCCTGTATGTACTTCTATAATTTATTATTAGTCTTTCACTAAAACTATGCTTCTTCAGTATCAACCACATATACACATGTCACATTATCACAAGTTTTATGACCAGCTCAAATGATCATTTACCTTACTTTTTTTTTTTTTTTTTTTTTTTTTTTATGGTCTCTGTAATTTCTACTTTATTTGTTAACAACTCCCTTACTTTCATATATTTTATTCCATGAATGTGTTCATCAACCTAATTACTTATTAGTACTCGTATGGAAAGCTCCAGGATGTACATTTGTATTTTATAATCAAAGTTATTGGTGTCAACATTTCCCCTCAAGATAGTTTCCTTTTTTCCAAATAGATTATACAACTGTCTTAGACATTTCTCCATTCATTACCCTTTCCATATATCATTAATTTAAACCCCCTAAAAATACTTTCTTTTTACTTTCAAACAGTTGTTAATAAAACAAAAACAAATTTAGCACATTTCATCTATACCAGAAAAGATATACATTTTACTGGTCTATATTACATATTCGAAAACTTAAATGTTCAAATCGCTAAAGATTGAACTTTAGTGATTGAACATTTAAATGTTCAAATATAAATTAAAAAAAAATAAATAAATAAATAAAAAAACTAATGGGTGAAGTACGATCTCGGAGTTGGTATATTTAAGTAGCGGGGGGTGTGGGGGTGCAGGGCAGCTTGCCCCCCTCTTTAAACCCTTTCCTTTTTCTTTTTTTTTTAATATTATTTTTTTACATATTCGAACATTTAACTGTTTGATCACTAAAGTTCGAGCTTTAGCAATTCGAGCATTTAAGCATTCGAATATGTAATATAGACCCACATTTTACTACTGTATAGCCTCAGTCAATTCAATTATGTGGAATTTTTCATCAAGTAATTTCCTTTCATTCATTATTAAGGTGCATATATTCCATGATGCTACTTCACAGCGACTTTCTTGCTCTTTAGTATACACTGCTTGAATATATTCTGTTATCTGCATAATATCTTTTTGTTTTCATCAATACTTTCTTTTTTTATCTTTCAACATAATCATATGTTTTTTTCTGTTTTTCATGTTTAAACTCAGATTTGGGTTTATCTCTTCCTGTTTGCATTTTACTGCATGTTTTTGTCTCCAGAAAAAGATCTTCACCTTGTTTATATTTTCCTTATAAATTTGTTTTGCAGGGATACATTTTCTTGAGATTTGCTTGGTTCTAACTTATTTAGTTTGTTCATCAGTTCTTCATATTACATTGCATCCACTCCAAAGCACCAGTTTCCATAAATACACACACTTTATTTGTATTTTTTTTCTACTTAGTTCACCATTCTCCTTGTTTTGATAATATATATTTCATTTCAAGATGAGTTTTCTGTAGATATTCTATGGCAGGGATTTAGGACGGCATGTTAAGCTCTTTTTGCCACTGGCAGTAACCATATCTGATTCTTAAACACCTTACTACAATATTTGCTTAAAAGAGGTGAAGCACCATAGAAGGCCATCTTTCTGGCCTTGTTCATTTCTTACCTTAAATAGGGCAAAATTTAACAACTTTATTTTATATCTGCTACCAATTCTTTTCATTCTGTTAGACTCATTAATTAATTTTGCAGTTGTATTGTTATATAATGACGACTTACAGTGATAATGACGCTCTGTCATCGAGCCACAAGTCATAATCAGGGATCTGGTGCAGGTGCACACTCCCTGTTAAAGGGACTGTTGTTATTCCTGCCTGCAGAATCTGCCAGAAGGCACATTGAATGGACAAAGATGGAAGCAGCTGGCAGCGATTTGGTCAGAGGTCACTGTGAAGGCTTATTGGCTGTAGGGCAGCTGCTTAGTCATCCATACAGTGCTGCTACTTCATTTTTCAGTCATTTTTAATTTATTTAATATTTTTTTTTAAATTAATAAATAAATAAATGAGCAAGCATAGTTATTGTGAGTTACGCATGGCGGTTGAAGGGAGTAGTTTAATGTAAAATTTTACAAATATAAAAAATGTTAATAAATATACATATAAAGTAATATATATGTTATAGGAAATATACGTGTAGTACAAATAAAATATTATGTATGCATATAAAAAAGGAAAAGAAACAAACACATGCAGTAATGGTACAGCAGTTATTGCAGCATGGGGGTATATTTTTGATTAAGCTGTTCCTCTGCACATCTGAAGGGTGAGTGCTATCATATTTAAAAACAAAAAAGATGCAGATTTACATAGTTATATACATACAATTAAGTTAATAAACTAATAGTTTTAATATAAGAGTAGATTTTTAATACGGCCATAGGTAAAATTAAGTTTAAGGGTACTTTGGGATAAACTGAATTCTGCTCATATAAAGAATTTTATTAATTATGTAAGTAAAAACATGGAACCAGCATGTATTGCTATTAAAATAGGGGTGGCGCAATATCAATTTTATATTAGGGCATATTTTATGATTGGGGGAATTTGTATGATTTTGGTGCATAGTGTTGGCTCTGTTATTTCAGTAGGGAATTTTAGTGCACTATCCTATGCAGCTTGAAGTATGCTTTCTTTAATTAGGGCATGTTGGATGTGGGAGCCTCAGTAGTGGGGGCATATACCCTAATATGTTTTGCTTTAGCATGGTGTATTGATGTAGTAGTTGTAAAGGGGGGCTTATTGGGATCAGTAGCTGCATCTCGCTTTTGTGGAATATTGATTTATTATGGGGTACAATTTGGAGTTTGGCTATGGTGAATTCAGTAAAAGTTTGTTTTTATGTTATAGTGAGGTTGGGTGTAAGTAAAATGGTACTATATAATTAGTTGTGTGATGGCATGTTGGGTGCAAGGTTTTATAATAAAGTTGTAATGCTAATTGATTAGTAGTAGGCTAACTGCCTTTGTGTTCTATTTCAAGCCTAGCCAATTACCCTATGGGAGGATCAAACTCTACAGCTTGTGTTTAAAGGGCAAACACTATACCATTATGCCAACCCTGAACATAGAGTGATTTGTTTAGGATTTGATATGATATTCCAGAACCCCCACAGCAGCTCAACTGGCTTTATTTGCAATGGCATTTGTTCAAGGAAAAAAGGAGCAGGGAAGCATTCTGAGGACTTCACATTCTAGAATCTTCGCAGCAGCACAGCATCCAAATATCCTATCTTTTTAATATTAACTGGAACTTTGTGTGTGGTTTTAGTTTGCCATATTTTCCTTTCCCCGATTTGTTTTTAGGGGGATGTGTTGATATTGTTCCCTACGCTAATCCTTTATATGTTTTAGGTTCTGCCACAGTACAGTTCATTAAAGAGAAATGGTTGCATTACTTCAGGAAGCACAAGGCTATGGTACTTCAGAAATGCTGGGGTCAGCTGACCAGAGTTTGAATTCCAAGAGGAGACCTTCAGTGTATTCAGAGAAGGGTGCAGCTGAAGGACCAGCCCCAGCTAGGAAGACTCAGAAAAGACCATCAGAGATGCTTCCTGCCAAGGGTCATCCCTTCTTGCTTGTCTGACAGGTCATCAGAAGGACAAGGTAATGTCTCTGTTGGGTCTGTATGGCTTAATGTTATTGGTAGCAGTCAATCCACTGATAATTGTTTAGCTGAGTTTATAAACTATTGCCAGAAGAAGGGAGAGTTAGGATATTTGACTTAACCTTAAAGAAACCTTGCTGTCTTTATAGCTTTGAAAGTGGAAGTGGGAGTGGGTACTGATGTTGACCAGGTGGTGCAGTTATCTTTACCCAGCTTACACAGGAGGCCCATGGAGGTTAGGGATTCAAAGAGGTAGGTCCCACCTCATCTGGATGATGCTATCTCCAGTTCTTGCCCCCTATGGCTATTTTCAGCTTTACAGGTTCAAATTCAACTGGCGTTACTATTGCAGCACATTTTCCCGCCAAGGTCAAAGATAAGATTATAAAAGGGAGTTTTAGCTATCTTTGAGGTAGTGGATAATGAGGGAATTAAATGCTTGCTGGACACCATGAACATGTCTAATAGGGATTCGTTAGCAGCCTTAGCTGCCATTGTGAAGAAGGCGTCAGTCAGGACACTGGTCAGGAACTGGGAAAATTGGTCATTCGGTTTTCTGGCATTTATGGGCATGATCATCGAGAAGGACTTCACCAATCATTGCTTTTATTAGTTTCTTTTGTAGCCATAAGGGAAGCCATTATTTGAAAGGGTGTTTTTGATTGGTTGAATTGTGATCAGCTCTTCAGGAAATTGAAAGCTCTTGATAGTTCTCTCAGGTGGGAGTCTAGGCATCCTGACATATGGTCTGCGCCATGATGGGCAATTAGGTGGCTATGAGCATTGACACAGAGGCTATTAATTCAAAAGCTACAAGGTTTTATTGGGCATTCAATCATGGCAAAGATGTTTGGCCCACTTACAAATACAGCTAATTGTGTTCACAATGTGGGAATGGTCATCCTCCTTCCAGATTTAGGGGCATGCTGCCTAGAAACAGGTTGGCTTTTTCCACTTTTCAAACAGATAAAGAGTTGGTAATGAGTGGAGCACTTTTTTTTTTTTGCCAAGGCACCTTTTTGTGGAAATGAAGGGGGTCCTTGGTAGGGGACCTGCACACACCACAGCAGGCTTATTTCCCCATTTGTCTAGATGTTTATCCTGCCTGCTATCAGATCAGATCATCTAGATCATAGGGCAGGAGCCACCCTTTTTAAAGGCTTCTAGAAATGTTTTTCCTATTCACTCCTCAAATCTGCTAGATTCTAAGTTACTAACAATTTGTTATCCATCAAAGGAAATGAACACATTGCTGTTAGGCTGATAGGAAAAGAGCAATGAGCTAGCAGGATAATTGCCTTCCTTTTCCTCCATCCATGTTTGTCTAAATTTCCCCTATTGGCCTGGTTCTTAAGAAACAGGTGGGTAAGTTCAGTTTGATTCATCATTTGTCTCACTCAGCTGGAGGTTCAGTTAATGATTTTATTGACACTAAGCTGACCAAGGTGTGCTACTCTCCTTTGGTCCAGGTTGTGGAGTCATCATGGGCTACGCTGTCCCATGACTCAGTAAGATGGACAATTAATCTGTTTTTCCATCTTTTTCCCATGAGGCAAGAAGATTGGTTTCATCTAGGTTTCCAGTTCAACAGGAAATTATTTTTGACGCTGTGATGCCAAAGGGGGGGGGGGGTGCTGTAGCTTGTATAATATTTGAACTATTTAGCACATTTTTTACATTTGTGCTGGCAAGAACTTGTTTCCAGCCAGTCAACAGTACACTACCAAGATGAATTTGATAGTGGGAGGGGGGAAGGGATGGTACTTTGGAAGGTGTGTGTATTTTCAAGCAGCTTTCCATCGAGATGGGGATATCCTTGGCTGATGACAAGTGAAAAAGACCTAGTCAAGTACTGTCTTTTGGGTTTTAGAAGTTGATATCACTGATAACTCCTTCAAGTTTCCTCCACCAAACATCAATAAGTCCAATAGATACTTGGTGATTCTTTGATTTCAGTAAGTTCAAGTAGGAGATACCGTGAAGTTACACAGTGCTGAACTCTGCCTGCAGGGTGGGCTGTTTCCCCAGGCAGAGACTTCCTTTGGTCCATATTAGAATAGAAGAAAAGTATCAGGCCCAATACAGACGACCTTTGGTTATGGCTCCCACTCTTGAGCTATAGCTAACAGTCTCTGTCAGTTTCAGTTCCCAGGTTTTGCCTCTTGGCCAAGCATCCAGATTTGAGGAGCATCTCAGTTCCTGCAGGATTCTGGATAATTGAAGATGATTATCATTATCCGTTTGACAAATTCTTGGAGCACCGACACTAAGGAACCATATTGGTCACCCCTCCAGGTTTTCAAGTCATTCTGCAGGTATTTGATCTCGGGTTTTAG
The DNA here is from genome assembly GCF_019279795.1 of Protopterus annectens. Taxonomy (NCBI): domain Eukaryota; kingdom Metazoa; phylum Chordata; order Ceratodontiformes; family Protopteridae; genus Protopterus; species Protopterus annectens. The sequence goes on from NC_056725.1 coordinate 1,079,174,879, forward strand.
TTCATAGGGAGTACAATTGTTGATACAATTTTTAGTGAACGGGTACAACTTGGGGGATTCACCTAAACTCTCAGAGTGCACCTTGGAGCTATGGGATGGTTGGAGCTTTTTTATGGGCTTTCAGGCTGTGTCAGGACATTGGGTTATGGGAAGGATACTTAAAATCCTTAGAACATGAGGGAACTGTATTTGTATTCCAGTACACCTATTGCAAGACAATTCCTTCTCCTTGTTATTCAAATTTTTATGGGACCATGTGTGAATTTCACTTGTTTGTTTTCGTAGCTGTTTTGTTCACATCTTTGTATGGAGGTGCCTTCTGTGCCAAGAAATATATATATATATATATATATATATATATATATATATATATATATATTATATATATAAATACATATATTAAAAAAAAAAAAAAAAAAAAAAAGAAACCTAAGACTATCGAGTTGACAAAGGACAGCAGTTGTGGTTAGACAAAGCCAGTGGGCTAGTCACTTGTCCCATGCATTTCGTCAGTCTGCTATTTAATATTACTCCAATAGAGGAAAAGGTCATGCTTTGTCCTTGCCGCTGGCCTCGGGCAGGCTTTTTAACCTGTCAGATATTAACAAATTTCTTAGGCAGGCTTTGGAGGGAAAGGAATTCATCCACAATGTTACTCCTAACATTCCTTCTGGATAGGTGCACCTTAGACTTGGCAATGGAAGGGCACTCTGTGCAGATCATTCAAAGAAAAGGAAGATGGGTCTCTGATGCCTTTTTCTCATACATCAGGCATTATTTTTTATCTCTGTTGCAGGGAAGGAGGTCATTTGGCTCTTGGGCCATTCTTTTATTCAGACAGCCTCCATCTGAGCCTTGGCCTGCCTGGCTGGTCGCTCAAGTTCCTTTTATAGTAACCGGTAGACACTTCTTTCTTTTGGTTTCCCTGGTCTTAGATGGTTTCAAGTTTTGGGAACTCTGGCATATGATTACCATGGAAGATACTTTGCCCAGCATTGTGATAATTTACCTTGGGGAAAATGATCTGGATCAAGTTCCTAAGACAATACTGTTGGTCAGAATCGTATCTGATATGGACCACTTACAGCATATCAAAAGGTAGTTTTCTTATGGTCTGCCATCATCCCTAGACTGTACTGGAAGGATGCTAGAAGGGCTAGTGCCATTAAGAAAGCCAGGCTTTATATCAACCAAAGAGTCTAGCAGGCTGCTAGCCAAATTGGTTTCCAGGTGACTGAGCACAGTGAAACTGACAGACTGAAGCCTGATTTTTATGATTTGGGCAATGTTTATTTGAATTTCATTGGTTTTGATTTGTTTAAATTAGATATGGTTGTTGCTATTCAAAAATTTCCAAAGTTTAACTTGTTTTCTTTCATAACCCAGCATTTATTTGTGAGGCCGTTGATTTGGGGGAAATGTCATGGTGTGCCAGGTTAGCAGCAGCCTTATGGCTTGCCCCCCTTTGTGTTCTCCCCTGTTCTTGTTAAGCAGCCTTGGCTCTCCTCAAGTTGGACCCAGATTTGAGAAGTGGCCACAAGGGGTATGTGGCTTGTAAGTATGAGTTAAATGGGTTTGCCACCAGATCTGAAGTAGCTAGGAATATGCACCCGTTTTTTTCTGAAGTCTCAGCCGGAACAGGGAGGTCTACAGGGAGGTGCACACCAACCATCTTGTGGTGATGGCTTGATGGTATTTGTTGATATGTTGCATATGAATTATTTATGGCATCACTATTGGTTGTCCTTGACTATTATATAATAAAAGGTTGCAAAGTCATTCTGGTGTGTTTTATGACTCACCTCACTAGGCAACCTGTTTTCATGACACTTTATTATATGAATAGCATTCATCTGGATAACTGAATCTGCATTTCTGTTTTGCTGCAATTTAGTTCATCCTATATTTTGGAGTATCTGCAACACATTCCTCAGGAGAAAAGAAGAACAGTGAAGTTTCCCCAGGAAGTCTCCTAAATTTCTCCTAGGCAGTATGAATAATACTTATGTCTGCCTTTAAAAAAGCCATAAAATATTAAATATACATATTCGGTCATAAAATGTTCAAATATCTACCAACACAATAATATATTCTTTTTCAAAAGGATATGTATGTCAATTCAGGCTATGCTATGGTTTCATATGTATTTAGTTTTAGGTACCTATTCTGGTTCACGTACCTGCTGTCATGAACTACAGGAAGTGCAAGATAGATCTTGCATGATTATTGGATACATAATATGTTCCAGCTGGATAAGACCTGTCTAGCCCTGCCACATATCTGTAAATCAGAATTGGTGAAAGTGCTGCAAGATTCTTACCTTAACCTTACTTTTGGTCTGCCCTGTATACCATTTTACCTCATAGCATCCTCAAATTATTGAGAGAAACTACAAATAGGGAACACGCACATGAGGTTAGGACTTTTGAATACAGGGATCAGTTTACACTTAGAGAGGAGGAAACAGGAAATAAAATGTTTTATGTCACAAGATTCAGTCCCCTTTTCAGGCACTCTAAAACAAGTGGTCACAAGATTATGGCCTATGATAATAGCAGATGATAAACCAGCAACCTTATTTTCACAACATGTGACTTTTTCTTTTGGTCGCTTTTTGAATTTAAAAGAATTGTTGAATCATTCCATTACAAATCGTACACACAGTAGTTCCATGGGATCTTTTTCATGTGGTAGATGCAGTGTATGTTTTAGAATACGAAATTTATCTAACACTACAATTAATAGACATAGATTTGTTTCTCAAGCAAGATTTAATTGTCAGTCGTGTGGTGTTACATCTATTTTGGGATGTGGATGCAATGAGGTAAAATGGTAGATCAAAAGAAAGGTTAAGGTAAGAATCTTGGAGCACCTGGGAAACATTAGAAGGGATAATATTAAATTTAGTCCAGTGGCAGAGCATTTTATGAGGGTCCATTTTGGAAATTGTAATTCTTTATTTTTTAGTGTGTTGGGTCAGCCAACTGGTAATTGTGGTGCTGGGATGTCGTTTGCAGTAATTTAAATTTATTAGAACCTACTTTTGTTTTTTAATTATGGCACTCTGGCTCCACATGGTTTAAATCAGGAAATACCTTTAACTTTTTGAAACATATATATGCTTTGACATATGTTTCTGTAAAGCTGTTGCTAATTTTTATGTAAATAGTTTAATAGTGCCTTAGGAATTTTGTATTAAAGGGGATGTATTTCTGGTAAATGAGCACTGGGCACTTTAGATGGTGGGATGTATATGTATGTAATGTTAAACTGAATAACTGAATAATGTATTTAAGCTGTTGAAATTTGTATTCAGATATCCCTTGAAGGCGAAAAGCTGAGGTACCAGGATTAAAGCTGTGTGGTATTCAATCTTCGTGTTTTGAATTTATTAATCATTTTAATGCTAGTCCTAAAACTCTCCTGCTGCTGGATAGTAAGCATGGAGCAATGTCATGTCCAGGATGTGAATACACTTCCATAGACATGCAATGCTCAGCTGGAGAGTAAAAATATGCTGCCTGGTTTCATAATCCTGAGCCTGTTTGTGTATAGGCAGTAGTTCTTGAGAAGATGTTTTGGGAGAAGACTGATGAAACTTCCTCTCCTTGCATAAGTCAGACTTTTCAGCATGTACCTCGCAAAACACAGGAGAATCCAGGGACTCAAACATCTACCATACACAGATAAGCTAAAAGCCCTATCTCTCTACTCAGTTTCGTACAGGCATACAAGGTATTCACAGACCCCACATTGATGGGACTGCTGCATATCTGCAAGTCAAGTTCCACTTGAGTAACCTGAACACGTGGCTTCAACCTGGTCTGTGACATCAACAAGGCATTGGCGGAACAGATTTTTGCCCCAGAGACTCCCTCATCTATGGAATAGACTCCCTCTCCACATCACTCAGAGTACATCTTTACCACTTTTTAAGCACAACCTGGATAACTGGATGGGAAACAGAAAACATACCCCTGGGATTCCACCATGTCCCTGCTGGACAGGGGCATCGGGTGCTGATTCGTCTAAACCTGGGCTAAACTCTTGGCTAGGCTTATAAGGACCTCAAAACCTCCTACGGTCCTATGATACATTAGGTATTCATTCACATGCACACATACAAATATCCTTTGAGTGGCAGGTCACCATTCAAAACTAGGTCAGCTTGGAAACAGTCAAAGGTTTATCAATCATTGCAATGGACCCAACTAACATAGCAGCATCTGTCCTCACACTGCATGTCAGACATGTTTTAAGGGTTGTGTTGCTGTCAGCTAGAGAGTCTTTGCAGAAACTGATATGCAATATGAAGAGCTTTCAGACAAATGCCACAATAAAGTTTATCTCCAGCAAATTGAAATGAACTAGACAGCAACAGCAAGTACTATATATTTTTTTCAAAACTAATTTGCAGTAACTTGGCCTGATAGTTAGGGATGCACCCTCAAAGGTTCTTCATCTAAAGAATCTACCTTTGCTACACAAATATATTTAAGGTTCTATCACTTTGCTCAGTCTCCTACAGGTTACTAAGAGCAATCTATGCCTAGCATATAAAGCATCCTTGGATCCAGCTCTGATGGAACTCTTACACATCTGCAAGACAAACAACATCAGAAACACTAGATCCAAAGACCTGAACTTTGCCTATGACATAAACAGAACCTGCTGGTGGGACTGGCATGTGTCTCAAAGGATCCTTCCCTGTCTTATGGAATATACTCACTATGTGAAGCAGAGTTCATCATTGACCTCATGCAAAAGAATTCTTAATCATTGGATGGGAGATTGCAAATTAACCCCGGGCCTGGCCCTCATGATAGACATAGGTTGAAATTAAGTAACTGAATCCCCAACTAACATCCCCCAACCCCCATGTACCCTTAGCTACCTCTTTATTAACATAGCCAACCATACAGTTAGCTAAGGAACTCGTGGGAAAAAACTGGGTTGGGTTGCACAGCTAGGCTTGTTGAAATCCTGGTGGTCATTAGCCTAGCATGAACCTATGAAATTTCTTGTCCACAGACTAGTCATGGCAGCCACTCCAGTCACCCATATAATCTTTTTTTCTTCCACCTTTCTTGCCATTGTGATTTATATATATATATATATATATATATATATATATATATATATATATATATATATATATATGTATATATATATATATATATATATATATATATATATATATATATATATACATATTTGTTTTTGTTTATGCATTCTTTTATCTATACGTACATGTGTCACAATTAAATACAGCATAGTTACACGCTGATAAACATAAAACTTTTAGCAGCAGTGTCAAGGATATTTAAACTTATGAAGACATGCTCCACATTCACAAAAACTTGCAATCAAAATGTCTCAGGTAGATACAGCATAGGTAGCATTCCAATAACAACAATTACAATGTACAATATCTGGCAGAGTTACAACTTAGTAAGCATAGTTATGGTTTTGTTGAGTAGGTAAAGAAGTTCAGCTAGTCAGGGAAATAATATTTTTATGTCCATTTGGTCTAGCAAGTAGGAAGCAAGGTATTTGCTAATAAAAAGTAGTATAAGTACAGACTAGAGTAGACACACAATATGAAATGATAGGGGAGGGAAAAGTTGCCATTGTGAGTCTAAGTGAGTACAATATGAAGCTTTAGAGTAATACTGCCGTGGAGCCTCGTAATAGACTAGAAATAGTACTGCAGAGCTAGTGTAGTAAACTGTGGAAACTTGTCAGTAATAAAGAGGGAAAGAAGGGAGGGATAGATATATGGGTCTCCATAAAAATGTCTAAACAAATGAAATTCAACATGAAAAAAGTCAACTTAAAATAGTCAATAAAAATATGTATATCAACACATTATCTCCATGCGCTAGGACAAAATCTAGGAGCATGCAAGTGAAAAACAACATTTCTGAAGTCAGGCAAGCCCCCTGCATCCTCCACCCTCACTAAGTAAATACACTAACTCCAGGATTGCACAACACAAGAGAAAGGGCATATTCCTCATTCTTGGCATTATAGTGACTTTGCACAAATATCACATCAAAACTCCAGGAAGTCCAGATTGCAAAAGTATTGTTTTTTTTTATTTGCATTCTCTAAGGTTTCATCAAAGAACTTGCAGAAAATACTGTCAGTATATTTCAGTTGACTATTTTCATGTTGACCTTTTTCAATTTAGCCATTTTCAGGTGATCCCTTACAGGTAGATAGATAGATATATGTATGTGGTTACAATCACAAAGGGCATGCTTTTTAGTGAGAAAAAGCAAACGTTCTTGTGAGTGAACATTCTTTGCAGTGGAGTGTCTGCTGGCAGTCTTTTGTATGGATTTGCATTACAGTGGGGTAAGAAAATTTGTTCTTGCCTGCTGTTGTGTTAACCTGGAGTTAGTAAATATACTTAGCAGGGAGTGTGTGCTGGGGTAGGATCCAGTAATTTGGTTAAACGTCTTAAAGTTTGTATGCTGATATCTGCTCAGTTAATGCAATTTGGTTGACTAAATAGATGGGTGATGGGTGAGCGGCATCATTATATTACTGAGATTGAGGAATAATACCCTTTTCTGGTATCGTGCAGTTAGAATATAAAATAAACATGTTGTCAAGAATCTGAAAAATGGTGAACCAAATTCATTAACGTACTGCAAAGTATACACAGAAGTGAATACAACATGGTAATTTTCCCTGATTCAGCAACCATCCTTACAGAGTGCTGCATAGTCCTCTAACACAAAGACATGCAATGCTGTAAATGGCTGCCCTCACAGCCATGCTGAATGGTAATAAGACATTCACATAATTAGTCATATGGTCTCTCCCATAACCGTCTCTGTGAAGACATCTACTTGGTCAAGCAATTCAAAAAATATGTGTCATGTAGATCATCATGGTCATCCTTGCCACATTTCTTTATTCGACACGACCAAACTACCAAACATGAACATGGTGGGAGGATTTATTTATTTATTTTATTTTACATTTGTTGACCGGGCTAGTCCAGCTGGATATATGCCCATTTTAAGTGGAGGCCCGGGGAGAAAAGCTCCACAAATTACAACAACATAAAAGGTCAAGACAAAGACAATAACAGTATAGTTTGGTACATAAGTTTTAACAATTATAGTACAAGCCTAAGATTATATATTTTATATTTCAGTAGGAAAAAGGAAAAAATTATCTAAGAATAGATGAATAAGACTAATACATTTGTATTACAAATGGTGTAGTACAAATCTTTATAACATATTACAAAATTAGATACACCTAGTAATTTATGATAAGAGATACTAAGGTCTCACAAAAACCTAAGAAAGAAAAACACTAGAGATCAATAGATAGAGTATAGAAGAACAGCAAACAAGGATGGATTTCTAGTGTTATTTAACACATAGGTTGTGATACTATATGAAGGTGTTTGATCATTCCACAGTATATACTTATTTACATGAGAAAAAATCCTAAGGAAGGTTAAGCTCACTAAAAATGAGTGAGACAACACAAGATCATGATAGGCTAGGAATTGTGGGAGTCTAGTTAATAGTTAGGTACTTAGTCTGGGTTAACACAGGGGCATAGCCAGTGTGATTTGAGGTAGGGTTTAAGCTTGCTTTTAAATAAGCTGACAGAGGATATTGAGGTTAGCTGGCTTGGGAGGCTGTTGCAGGCTTTACCTACTGTATTGGAGAACAAGGTGTCACCAGCTAAGTTGTTGAATTTTGATATTTGTACAAGTAGGTTATTAGCTGAGCGTAAGGTCTTGAGGTTATTATAGGGGATGACTAGGGATGTAAGTATGGGTGTATTTTGAGGTAAATACAGGATCTTATGGGCTACTATTTGAAAAGTATTAATTTTGGCAGCTCTGACCATCCTAACTGATTCAGATTGATACAGTGATGAGTTCTATAGGAGGACCCAGCTGCAAATCTGGCAATATTGTTGTAGGAGGATGTAAGTTTACTCAGATTACTTCTACATATTTTGGTATAGATAGGGGAGGCATAGAGCAAGGTAGAGATGAGGTGGGTACGAGCAATAGTAACCCTGGCTGGAGGTGTAAGAAAGGGTTTTATTTTATAGAGGGAACCTAGTTTCTTGTTTACTATTTTTATGGTGTTATTAATGTGAGGTTCAAAGGACAAGTTGTTATCTATTAGTACCCCGAGTAGTTTGGTGGTTGGTTCAGGAGATATTATAGTTCCATCATTTGAAGTAATAATAAAGTTAAGTGGGGAGGTTCTGCGGGTGGGGGTAAACAGTAGCATTTTTGTTTTTTTGGGGTTAAGGATAAGACGTCTTTGTAGGAGCCAGTTTTCAACTGTACTAAAGGTCATTTGGGTTAGTGACTGAAGTTCTGATTGAGAAGCAGCAGCGCATATGAGTGTGGAGTCATCAGCATATTGGATACAGTCAGCTTGAGGAATTACAGAATGAAGGTTATTTGTAAAGATGGAGAAGAGTAATGGGCCTAATATAGATCCTTGCAGGACCTTTAGAGTGACTGGGACGTGGGAAGATAAAGTATTTTCCCATAGTACAGCCTGTTGCCTGTTATGTAGGTATGATTGGAACCACTGTATAGTATGGTTGTCCAATGACAGGTTTTTGAGTGTGTCTATAAGGAGGTGGTGATTCACCATGTCAAATGCTTTGGACAGGTCAATACAAACAGCTGAGGATAGAGTATCAATATTACGATTGCTGTTAATACAGTTAGTGAAGGATAAGAGAGCAGAGGTGGTGCTATGAAATGGTCTAAAGCCATGTTGACAGGGTGCTAATAAATTGTGATCAAGTAGGTAGGTTAACAGTTGTATGTGTATACATTTCTCCATTATTTTTGCCAAAGGCGATAGAATAGCTATGGGCCTATAATTGGACAACTCTTTGGAGTTACCACCCTTATGCAGGGGAATTATGTGAGAGACTTTCCAGATTAGGGGAATAGATCCTTCAGAAATAGTTCTGTTAATGAGGATGGATATGGGGTAGGCTATGACTTTAGCAGCTTTTTGCAGGTATTCTGCAGGTAATTTATCAGCAGAGAGAGTAGTGGGTTTAAGTTTCTGTATGAGGTTACAGATAAGTGAAGTGGGCACTGGCTGAAAATGAAATTGATGAGAATTATTGGTAAAGGTTGTGGCAGAGCCTGGGATGCTAGGGCATAGCTGTTTGGCTAGGGATTGTATGGTTTCAGTGAAAATAGTATTAAATGAGTCAGCTATTTGGATGGGATTGTTGTGATCAGAGCCAGAGGGAGAGGGAGTACTTGAGCATCCGGTGTGTAGGAGGTTACTGATACCTCGCCAGATTTTATGGGGATTATTTTGGTTGGTTTGTTGTAGTTGATAGTAGTAGTTTCTTTTATCGGCTAATATGGCTTTTTTTGTTTCATTTCTTAGCTGTCTGAATTGCAGGTGGTCTGAGGAGCTTTTTGTTGAGCACCATTTGGCCCATTGTTTATTTCTTTGGAGGATTTTTTGTTTGGTCGTTTTGGTGAGCCATGGTGCCGGTTTGGTTCTAATTCTAACTTTGCGTAATGGGGCATGGCTGTCTAAAATGGTTAGAAATTTAGAGTTAAAGTATTTCACGGCATTATCTATTGGGAGGTATTTCAGGGGTGACCAGTCACAGGTGACTAGTTCAGCTTGAAAGTGAGCAGGGTTAAAATTTTTGGTAGTGCGAATAGTTCTACAGATGGCAGAGTTTAGGAGAACAGTTTTTGTTCTGATTAAATAGGTAAGCAAGTGATCACTTATGTCTTCAGGGTGGGTGCCTGTGTTATAGTTTAGTTGGGGGGTATTAGTGAGTATCCAGTCAAGGGTACTAGTTTTGTTGTTAGTTTTATTGGTGCGGGTTGGGGATGTTATAATTTGGGTAAAACCATATAAGTTGATATGAGTAGAAGGCTGCTCAGATATACAGGAGTTCCAGTTAATGTTAAAATCTCCAAGTATAATGGTTTCTTGGGGGTAGTTACTTGAGAGCCAGCTGAGGATAGCCTCTAATGTGTTGATGTTATTGCCTGGGGGAAGATAGACACATGATAGATATATGGCTTTGCTTTTGTTAAGCTGAACCTTAGAAGAATTTCTGCATTGTTGCAAAGTGGAGGTTTGGAGTCTAACAAGGTAACTTGTAATCCATTCTTATAAAGTATGGCTACACCTCCTCCTTTTTTAGTGTTACGGTCATGTCTTATGATATTATATCCAGGGGGTAGAACTACACTGTCTTGTATTGATGGATTAAGCCATGGTTCAGACAGACAGAGGATGTCAAAGGAATAAACATCAATACGGGCAAGCAGGTGAGCTATTTTTTTATTGATGCTACAAATATTAAGATGAGCTATCAGGAGAGAGTTGGGGGGCTTGGCAAGTGTCTGTGTGATTGAATTTGTTGGTGTATCAGGCTGTGTAGCTGTGATAGTGGTAGGATCTGGGTTAGGGTGTATATCACCATCTAACAGGGAGTGGACCTGAACTTTTAGGATGAGTTGTAGAAGTTTAAAAATTAGGTTCTTATTTTTTCTAGCTAGTGGGTTACATTGAGAGATGTGATGGAGTCTATGAAATATGGCTGCTGAGTACTTGGCTGAGCTGGGGAGGTTGCTAACACTATGACTGGAGCTGGGGGTAAGGACAGAGGTGTGTGTGATGTGGGTATGCAGTCCTAGGAATCTATGGTGTTCATAGAGAGTAAGTAGATAGGGCATGATAAGTATAATTAGGAGTAGTAATAAAGGTAAGGGTTTACAGGATCCTTGAGCCATTTGTTTAGGTAAGGTGGTTAAATGTAGGGATATTTGTGGATAGAGTAGTAGGGTAATGGATAAAGGTAAATGAGTTTTGGTTCTTTAAGGGGGAGGAGATAGGGGTAAAGTGAGAATATAATAGAGGTAATAGCACTTTAAGGGGAGGAGTTAGAGGTTGGTCCTAATGCATAGGGGTGTGGCAGTTAGAGTATAAGTTTAGGACCACTAGGGGCGGGTGGGATTTGGGGGCAGGGTAGGGGAGTGGAGTGAGCCCGCAGGGCGAACGGAGCCGGATGAGCCACAGAGGAGTTCACCCTAGGAAAACAATCAGAGGAGCAGTAAGTAAAGGTAAGTAAAGCAGCAGAGGGTAAGGTGACACAATGCCTTGATAACAGAATATGCAGAGAGGGTTGGCAGTGAAGAATATTAGAAGAAAGAAAGAATAGAGTGGGAGTATTAGCTGTTCCAGAATATTAAAATCCAAGAGCCTGTAAGTTACTTAAAACTGGAGTCAGAATGGTGGTCTAAAGGAAACTATTGCCCTCTAGTGGACAAAACCTGTATAGCAGAGACAATATATACTGAGAAAAGAGTGCAGGGCAGTAAGTATGCTATAGAGGATTGAAGAGGAAAAACAGTAACATGGACAATAGGGATTATTCTGTAAAGTGCCATAATGGTATAAACAGTATTATGGATTAGATGGTGGAGGGATGCACTACACACCAGGGAGTATCCATGAAAGTGCCATAATGGCACCAATGCTAGTAGAGGGATCAGCAAATGAAGACAACCACTGGGCTCCAAAGATGAATCTTTAAGGTGCCATGCTGGCTTATCAGCTTTATTTTTTCCATTATTTATCAGTGAGTTATAAAGTTGGTGTGGATGTAGGATGTTAAGGAGTTTAGCGAAATACAAAGATTAATGATGATTATCCCCAGGATTCAGCAAGCTCTGCACGGTGTACAGGAATAGTGCAAGAGCTGCTACACTCAATATGGCTGTGGAGCGATCCAGGAATGAGCTCCCGGGACGCACACGAGCTCTCCAACACTATTCTTGCATGGACACAGCTCTAAAGAAAGCATGTACTCAATGTAATAGACATGCCAATGGCCAAATATATGACCACTGGCATGGTAAATAGTTGCAAAATTATAAAAAAATAACTTTTTTTTGGCCAACTTCGAATGTTTAAGAGTAGGGCAGCGGTACACAAATGGGCTTGGCCTAAAAATTTAAAAAAGGTAGAAATAAGCTTTTAATCCAAAATCAGCATTCTGCCATAATAGTCAATGGCATGCATAAGACAGCAATACCATTGAATAGTGGTTTCTAAGGGAGAAGGCTGAGTGTCAGTCTTGTAACCATGCATTAGCAGTCAGTTTTACTGAAATGAGGGGACTGATACTGAATCTTAGATTTCCCTTCAGTGTTAGCTAGCACCCATCTGTGTAAGTGCAGTAACACCATGGTGCAAGCCTAAGAGGTAGCTGACTTCATAAGGGTGCGTGTCATGCATGCTGTAAGCTTATTGGAGCTCTGTGGCCTGTGTTTGCAATTAGCTAAACAGAGCTAAAGAAGAGAGTGTGTCTGAGGCTGCCTAGCAGTGTTTACATTGCCTAAATGGGTGTACATGCTACGCACCAGGTTTTAAACAAAACAAACAAAAAAAAAACCAGTAAATAGCAGCTCTGTTTACATCTGAGCACAGGGTATGCACAGCATGCATTGGGGCTTAAATGGGAAGGCAATGGGAAGGGAAAACAGCAGTACGAAGGCAATCAAGGAGAACTAGCATAGCTCACAGGTGAAATGTATCAGAATCAGCCAGCAGCCCAGCCCAGCACACTACTATAAACTATGCAAACACCTTTCACTCTGTTTTTTCCCACAAACTCTACACCACCGGTGTACACAGACGGGGAAATTTTATCAGACAAAACTAACCAAATGATAGGGGCTGCTGTTGCTCTCATATATTAACATGTGGAAGAGGCTGAGGGTGGTGAGGAAGAGAATGCTGATGACCAACCCACAGTGAGGAGAAGGAGAAGAGTATACAGACCCAGGGTAACCTACCAGGGGCTACATGAACTGAAAATAGTGGAGCACTATAGGGTGGGCAGGAACATCCTACAGCAAATTTTTGAGCTGTGCCGGCCACGTCTCACACTCAGAACCAACAGAGGGGAACCCTTCCCAGTGGATACCAAGATATGTGTAGGCTTAAGAATATTATCCATAGGTACCTTCCAAAGACCAACTAGGGATATCATGGGGATCTCACAGGCATCAGCATCCAGGGTACTCCATCAGTTCCTAGACGCCATGTCACCACATGCCAGTGAGCACATATATTTCCTCAACACCCGTGAGGCGTTGACCAGCAATATGCATCTCTTCCACCAAATAGCAGAAATACCCTGAGGTAGTGGGTGCTATAGACTGCATAACCATACACATCAAAGCACCACCTGGTGAGCAGAGTAGGGTCTACATAAACTGCAAGGGCTTCACCTCCATCAACTGCCAGGTCGTGTGTGATGACCAGGTCATTATAATGAATGTGTGTGCTGGCAGCCCTGGAAGCTATCACGACTCCCACATCTGGCATATGACACAGCTGTACTAGAGATTTGCCAGTAGAGACATCCCATATGGCCACCTAGTGGGGGATGCTTGTTACGCACTGGAGCCATGGCTGATGACACCCATCAGAAATGCACACACATCTGAACAAGAACTCCATAATGAGGCACACTCACAAATGAGAATCATAATAGAGCATGTGTTTGGGATGCTCAAGTCACTGTTCTGGTGCCTGGACATATTCGGTGGAGCCTTGCAGTACTCTCCAGCTACATGTATCCAAATTTTCTTTGTATGGGCCATGCTACACAATATGATTCTGTGGAAACAGCTGCAGCAGGAACAGCACGGGGCAGGGCCACATAGCCCACCACCATTGCCAAGGCCAGCACAGGCAAAGAGTGACTCAGAAGAGGAACAACTTGAGCCTGCCCATGTAGGCAGAAGGAGGCGTGCCCGGTATGCCAAGGCTTTGGCAAAGAGGCAATGCATAGCACATACACTGACACGGTAGGAACCCAGGGAGTGACACCTCTCTCTGACTCGCACATACAGTAAAAGGGATGTCAAACATGACATTACCTGTGCTTTACAATGTATAGTAAGTGTACTATGTGCATCCAACATAGACAGCCCTCCAGCACCATCCTCAGTACTGGCACAGCCACAAGTAACTCATTATTCCTATCAATTGCTGAATGGAGTAGCATGTTCTGCTAGACGTAGCTATGGTATGGATGTGAGCATGCAAGGGAATCGGGTGGCTGAATGAGATGGCAGCAGATAGTGGGCATTTATATGGGCAGCATGGAATCCATAGCAAATACTGGTGTCAACAAAATAGGTAGTACTGGTCAATGTGACAAATCCCACTGCAGTACATGTGGTGTCCCAAATGTGTGACCATAGGGCACACACATGCAAGTCAGTGAGGTTCACATACACAACAACAGCCTCAGCCAGCAAGACAGGTGTAAATGTCCATAAAGAAAGGCTGTGCTAATGCCTCCAATTAATGGCAATGGATATCAGTCCCCCCTCCTGACCTACACAGACAGACTACAACAGGTCAGGCACTTGTATGTTAGTTCTGCAGGGTATGAAGTCTGAAACTGAAATGTTGGTCAATAAAACCTAAAATCTGTTCCCTACTGATATGCCTCTAGTCTACATGAAAGGTCAAAATACAAAATGAAATGGAAGCCAACAGAGTACCTTAAATACCAGTACAGTCATAGCAAATGTTTATACTTGTCAGGTGTACTCCCTCCAATCCTATGTAGAAATGCAGTAACATGTACAAGTGGGGTTAATAACAGTGGACCACAGATTACCTGAGCTGTACCAATTTACATGATAGATTGTTGCATGTGTACAATATGCAGGGCTCTGTGTGTTAGGTTGTTGTGTGTTGCACATTGTGTGGAAGTGGTTAGCATGTAGGGATGGAGGGTTGTGTCCCAATGGCCTATGGCCACTACTTATGATGACAGGACCATGTTCTGACAACTGCAGTGCCAACCACAATGCATCCCAGCAAGACCCAATTTAGCAGTCATCCATACTCATTGTTCAGATGTCAGTATCTGTCACCATCTGAAAGATGGACATGCCATGAATGTGAGCCCAAGCATACACACAGCACACAGGTGGAAGTACAGTAAACTACAGTGTGAAGGGGAACTGACCAGATATATGAGACCTGCCTCTGGGTAACCTGGGTGAATCTGTACAGCTGAGAGGTATGGCAACAGCAGAATATGGCCATTCTGTTATGTCAATAGATGTACAAGCAGGGGATACTCAGACACCAAAGTATCAAGGTGCTGGACCATTTACACAGACCCATCAGCAAGTGTCTGCAGCTACTCCAGAATGGCATGAGTGTGCATGAATGTGTAGGCTGCAGTATACAATACTGGATACAGCTTCATTTATCTTGTATTTCCCTGGAAATAACTGTGAGCAAATAAGTATATATGTTGGCAGTTGATGACATAATACTTCACAGTATAAAACAGTACATGTCTGAATATCTCTGCTAACACCAAACATGTAACACAGACAGCAATAATGACAGTATCCCATTATCTTTTGCCCATTGTGACTCCATATTGTCAACCTATCTACAGATATCCTGCAGAAACAGGTTGCAAGCTGTAGGTGTAGAACACAAAACCCTGGAGGATTCACACACTCAATACAAAAGGTTATACTGGGCATTCTCCTACACTTAGAGAAATGAAGCCCATGTCTGACAACAAAATACAGATGGTCATACTGAGCATGTTCCAACACTTAGAGAAATGAAGCCCATGACTGACAACAACAGTGGACTATACATATCTGTCAGTTGTAGATGTCTTTGCACACACACCACATTGCACACCATTCATGCTTTGCACACACATTGGATAGGAATACTCACATATATCCAAGGTGAGCACACTATAATATGTCAAACATACACACACAGAGATGTGGGAAAGAGAGAGGCAGACAGTGACAAAGAAATTGCCATCATGAGTCCAGTCCCACCCTCCACACATCCAATTGGCCAATATCACACAATCTGCCAATGTCAATCACCGTACACATTTGCTTTTGGTAGCCCTCACCCCTATAGTGTCTGTGGTGCTGTGTAAAATGATAGTACAAATCAGTGTTCATCTAGCATTTGTATACCCAGTCCTGTCAAATGTAAAGTCGTGTGTGACTGAGTGTTGTGTGTGTGTTCCCAGAGGAATGGTTTATGGCCCATTCACACACACTGCACTTCCCAGCCCATGTTAGCACTCATGCTGATGTCAGTCACCTTGAAATAACCCTCTGGCCAATTATCAGCCCCATAATCTCCGTGGCATGTGCAATAACTGCATAATGCTATAATGTAACATACTAGTTAGGTAGGAACTCTAATCCTAAACATGGCAACTGTGAAACTCTGTGTGTGTATTTGTAGAGATTAATGACTTTGAGGTCATTCACAGTCACTGCACCTGCCATTGCCCTACTTTAGCAAGCCTGCTGATGTCATTCACCTTGAAATACCCCTGTGGACAAGGCCTAGCCCTATAAACTCTATGGCGTGTATGATAACTGTGTAATGCTATAGTATAACATACTTGTCAGCTATGAATTGTAATCCCAGACATTGCAAATGTGAAACTCTGTGTGTGTGCATGTGTGTGTGTGTGTGTATGTGTGTGTGTGTGTGTGTGTGTGTGTGTGTGTGTCTGTGTATGTGTGTGTTTGTGTGTGTGTGTGTGTGTGTGTGTGTGTGTGTGTGTGTGTGTGTGTGTGTGTGTGTGTGTGTATGTGTGTGTGTATGTGTAGTGATGAATGATTTTAAGGCCATTCACAGTCACTATACCTCCCATTGCCCTACTTTAGCAAGCCTGCTGATGTCATTCACCTTGAAATACCCATTTGGACAAGGGCTAGTCCTATAAGCTCCATGGTGCATGCGATTGTGTAAGGCAATAGTGTAACATACTAGTCAGGTAGGAGTTCTAATCCCAGACATGGCGAGTGTGTGTGCATGAAGTGATTAATTATTTTTAGGCCATTCACAGACACTACACCTCCCATTGCCCTACTTTAGCAAGCCTGCTGATGACATTCACATTGAAATACCTCTTTGGAAATGGGCTCACCCTATAAGCTCTGTGGAACTTGCAATAACTGTGTAATGCTATAGTGTAACATATTAGTCAGGTAGGAGTTCTAAGCCCAGACATGGCAACTGTGAAACTCTGTGTGTGTGTGGGTGCAGAGGTTAATGATTTTGAGGCCATTCACAGTCACTACACCTCCCATTGCCCTACTTTAGCAAGCTTACTGGTGTCATTCACCTTGAAATACCCCATTGGAGAAGGGCTAGTCCTATAAGTTCTGTGGTGCATGCCGTAAATGCAAAACAATGTAGTAGTAGTAACTACACAGCTATGGGTTTGAATCTCATCTGTAACAAGTGTTTGTGTGTGTGCATATGTATGTGGTACCTCAAAGATTTTGCCCCCATTTACAGCCAGTACACATCTCAGAGCCAGACTTTAGCAGTCCTGCAGATATCATCCACCTTACAAGTACCTGTTGCCAAGCCTAAACTATGACATGTCAGTGGTGCATGTGGTAAATGTGCAACATAATGGTCCATAAAGATTGTTAGATAGAGATTTGAAACTCACCCCTGGCAAATGTAAATGTGTGATTAGGGTAAAAATTATTTTTGGGATCTCTCACCCACTACAGTACCCAATGCCAGTATTTGCAAGGGCTGGTAATGTTCCTCACCTGAGAAGTACCTTGGGATAAAATCCATCCAATAAGCTTTGTGGTGCATGTGATAAATGTGGTACACTGTAGTAGCAAGGTAGGGGGTTTAATCCCAGTACTGACAATTGTGTGTGTGTGTTTGTGTGTGTGTGTGTGTGTGTGTGTGTGTGTGTGTGTGTGTGTGTGTGTGTGTGTGTGTGTGTGATCAATATCCTGTGTGGAGGTTGCTGTGATTGTGTAATGACAGGATGCATTGTGGGGCAGGTTTTGCTAAATTATTATATTGAGGACCTACTATATGTCACAATGTCTACCTTACAATGACAACATACATAAATCAGCAGAGAGGCTGGTGTAGACAATCCATAGCCCTACATGTGACATTATGGATCAGTGAACAATATAGGCAACCCTTGTATTACTCAGAGAACACTCCCCACCCATGTCTCATACACAAGCATACTTGGCTAGGCAACAACCACTATATTGGTTGTTCCCTGCATATTGCCCACAGATAGCAACCATAGTATGATTGCAGTGGACTACATGCTTTTTGACAACAACACTGCCACTGACATCAGAAAGTACTGTGATGTGTAACATCTCCTTACTGACTGTATGTTATCCAACAAGTAAAAGGGTATGGCACCCTGTTCCATTCCTACAATAGGCAAATAAATGCTTACAGTGGTCTTTTTGCTATGTTCCGCACTGGACACCTGCAACAACTGTAGAGTGTACAAATGTAACCCACAAAGAGAATACCATGCCTTATACACATGCCCTGTATGGACAGACACCAGTAACTCTACTGAATACCTGTATCATGATGTCAATGTAGGTGCAAGCACAACCTCAGTTCCATAGCCAGATCTCCCCAAATGAGGTCAGGAATGCTACATCGGAAGATAACAGGCTGTACACACAACATGCCCCAGAGACCTCAAGTACACATCCATATGTCAAAGAACATGCATGTGGGACATGTGCACAACCCAGACACTGTCCATGTTATGGAGTATAGCTGACATACATGGGAAGCAGTGCACATCACTGGCCACCCACAATAGTAACCCAGATGAGTGGATGGTGAATACAATACCCAACTGTGAGGACCACTTCAGGGACTACACCCCTGAGCCCCACTGAAGACCATTGTCATGTGGCCTGATACCAAGGTATTCCCTTCACCTAGCCTTGTACAGCTGTCAGAACCATCCACCTACTACACACCTGTGAAGCAATGAGCCTATGCATCTCAGTAATGGCAAGTGTGTGTGTGTGTGTGTGTGTGTGTGTGTGTGTGTGTGTGTGCGTGTGTGTGTGTGGAGGTTAATGATTTTGAAGCCATTCACAATCACTGCACCTCCCATTGGCCTACTTTAGCACACCTGCTGATGTCACTCACCTTGGCATAACCCTTTGGCCATGTATCAGCCATATAAGCTCTGTGGCACTTGTAATAACTGTGTAATATTGTGGTGTAGCAAACTAGTTATGTAGGGGTTTTAATCTTGATCCTGCCAACTGTGATGATGTGTGTGTTTTTCTGACAGTGTGTGTGTGTGTGTGTGTGTGTGTGTGTGTGTGTGTGTGTGTGTGTGTGTGTGTGTGTGTGTGTGTGTGTGTTTGTCTTCATTAACACCTGCTTTTGTGGACATTCACATGTACTACCCTTCCCTTACCCCTTCTTTATCACTGTTGCTGATGTCACTCACCTTCAAAGATACCTTTGGACAACTCTCTAACATGTAAGCTCCGTGGCACATGCAGTAACTGCATAACACTGTAATAGCAATACATAGTCAGGTAGAAGGTTTGAAACTCAGTATTGGTAAGTGTGAGTTTGTGTGTGTGTCATTAATATCCTGTTGGGGTGAGGGTGTACTGACAGGATCCATTGCAGTGTGGTTTTCTACATCATTATATTGAATACCTATATGCCCCATTGCCCATATTACAAGGCCAACAGGTTTCAAACACTGTAGAGGTTGTTGTAGATAATCCTCAGCCATAAATATGTACAACCATGTGCAATTAGTATGCAACAGTATGGAGTAGTAAACAATATAGGCAACTATTATAATACCAAGACACCACTCTCCACCCATGAATCATACACACTTGGCTCTTACTCTCTTACTCCCTTCCTTTCTTACTTTGTCTCTGTCTGTCTGTCTGTCTCTCTCTCTCTCTCTCCTTCTCTGGTGGATGTTGAAAAGTACATCTGCTTTGCATAGGCAGCAGCTTGAGTTTTGTAAGGAATGCTCATGATCAGCTGATGGCCTGTGCATGAATTGCAGTCGCCTACTGCTAATTGAATGTGGAACAGCTGTGGTATCATTCCTATAGTCAATTGCATGGAAACACACTCCTATAACTAAGCACTTCATGTGGGTGTTGGCACTTTTCCTTCACTGGGAGCAAGACTTCTCATGGGTGTTTGACAAACAGTATCACAGAGGGTAGTTGGAAATACCTCTTACAACATACACTGTGGAGGCAGGCCAACAAACAGGAGGGGGATGTTACAGACAAGGTGACAGAATGTAAGTATTGTTGTTCTACATTTGAAGTAATGTTGGTTTAACAGGATTTGTGTGGATATGGCTGTTCTACATGATTTAAAGTCTGACATGACAGTGTTATGTGGTTGAGGAAACTTTCACCTGTAGGGCTATCTGCAGACTGTTCAAAGTTTGGAGTTTTACATGTGCTGTGTTACTCACACATTTCCTGTCTTTGGATATGCAATAGCATACTCTGATGATTGCAGTAAGTACATGGTGACGTCCATATGGGTTACTGACTTCATATCCCTCAGAAGAGATATGTCACAACAAACCCTGTTACACCAGGTCATTTCCCAGATTATCACAGCAATATATCAATATTGGTGCTGTGTTTGTGGCTCTGTCCCCCAAGTGTGTCACCCTTTGTGCATATGTCATGCAGTAAGAGGTACATATGTACAGTACATCATTATTTACTGACATCATACCTGGTAACAAGCCAGTGAGATATCAGAGTTATGTATAGTAGGCCTCATATTTGAAGACAAAACCTGGACATACTGTTGAAGTGTGAACAGTAGTGAGGTCTGTGTACTTTGTGGTGATTGTTGACAGAGTGTGTATTGTGAATATGTTACTTGGCCTGTGTAAAAGACTGTGGTAGATGTCATTGTCCTTGGACCAGTTCTAGCTGATGTTGCATGATGCTCCAGCTGATGGTACCCTATCAGCATACATGTTTGTAGGGCCAGACTAACACATGTCCCATATCACAGTCAGGCATCAGACTACACTGTGTATTTGCCCAGTATATGTAGGGTTACTGTGTGAGTGGCTCATATGAGGGTGGTGTTGTTCAGACAGTACATATACTGTAATATTACTTAGACTTACTATAATGTGACTGTGACTGTGTTCAGATTGGTTGTGGGTATGCACATTCACACTGGTGTCTCTTACTCTGTGCTGTTACATACATGTAGTGCCTGCTATATTTGCAAGTACATGTGTATTCCCCCATAGGAAACTTGGGTCAGTGTTGTGGTAGTCTGCCTGTAGTTTGCACAGTGCTTTGTGACATGCCTAGCAGCTCAGTGTATTTACCTAGTGTGGTATGTTTCAGATATTTGTCAGATGAACTCTTGCCTGGTCACCATAACTGTTGTGTATTTCTGACAAAGCAGTGGGATGCTGTAAAGATGTAGGTCACTAACTAGTGTGAAGCATGTGGGCATGAGACCTCTGCTCCTCCAGTTAATATGTGTTAGGACAGACAGGAGTGTGTGAATGCATCAACTGTGTGAGCTTGTCTATTCCAGTATTTTTGTGATATCTCCATGTACATGGCTGTAAACATCCTCTTTGTCATGTTTGGTCCACACATATTGCACATAAGGAGTTATGTGTATACCTCTGCACTGACCAGATTGTGTCAGACTGTCCACATTTGTTGGTCTTATCTCTGCTGTGTTCCACAGGATCATTACTGTGATTTGTGTGGTACTTCACTATGATGATTGTATGATGTCTGTCAGTAACTGATGGCGTACATGTCAATATCAGAAGTGTCTTCCCACATAACATGTCTGTTAACAAAACCCCTGTCACTGTAGCAACATTCCACATTTATACCTGCAATACTTACATGACAACCCCTTGCACTAAGAGGTTGTGACTATTGGTGCTGAGGTATGACTCCAGTACAATGCTACGGTCATATGTTTTATAAGGTCATATATATATATATATATATATATATATATATATATATATATATGAATATATATATATAAATCAATATACAAATATGTACATAAATATTGCTGACAGATATACTGGAAAAAGCAACAACAGCCATCTTCACAGCTGTGATGGCTTAGTGAATAACTGCTGTGACTATAGTATACAGCGTTCTGGGTTCAAGACCTGCAAGGGCTGTTTTATTTTTTTTTTTTTGGTACTAGGCAGAACAAGGGCTGTTGGATACAGAGTGGTTAAGGCAGTTTTGAGCAGCTTTAAGCATGTTTGCGCGGGTTCATCTAACGGTAAGCAGTGCTAACATACGGCTAAATGAATAGGCACTTACCAGTGCGCAAATCAGCCTAGCATTTACATTTAAGCAATGGTTAAACCTGTTAAGCATCACTTAGCCTTGGTAACCAGTGCTCACATTCCAGTCTGATAAGATAGCAGGGTAATGACATCTTTAATACGTGTATTTAATTCCATATACATAACATGCTTCTATGTGCTGTCATTACAGTAGCAAGGAGTGTGAGTATACTGTCTGGGACACCTGAGGATATATGGCTAGTGCCACAATCTTTTCCTTTTGTATGTATTTAATACATGGGTAGTATGCCAGATTATATGCAGTCACACTTGCGTATATTGTATCATTACGTTACTACTGTTAACAGTGTTTTCCCAAGTAAGAGTAGATTGCAGATTGTAATACTGGAACCATACACCCCTGCATGCAAAGCTGGACTCTGAGTACTGACTATCATGTTCTTGGTGTGTGAGCTGTGTGTTATTAAGTACTTGCTACTGGATATCGATCTGATATGTGGATATTAACTGTAGACTACTATGTGTATAGGACATGTCATTGAGGCCTGCTGTCATGTAGGAATGGCATACCTATCAGTGTGAGACATCTATCTGTCAAAACAATAATCCTAATGCATAACCTGTTGGCTAGCTGATTTCTTTCTGTCCTCTCTACAGATGTGCAGATGTCAGGTATCCATCTGGGCTGCTCACAGGCAGTCTACGCTTGACTGCAACTGACATGTCTGCCCAGCTGTGTTATGAACGCCTCAGCTAGGAAATCCCACCCTGTATGCACCACATGCCATGGATACCTCAACTAGACTACCACAGTCAACAGAACATGCTTGGGTACAGGTCTCCAACCCAGACACTGGCCATGTTATGTAATATATGTTGCATACATGTCAATTGGAGCACCTCACTGGCCCTCTGTAAGAGACAACCAGATGATTGGATGTTGCATTTAACTGTTACCCTGAGGATCACTCATGTGGCATAAGTTGATAGATTTCATGTTGACAAATGTCAGGAAGCATGATACCATTGTACCCACATCCCCTGCTCTTCGCATCTCTCCACGGACAATATCCTTGTACACACCTAGGAACACCTGCACCTATGCACCCCAGTACTGATAAATGTGTCAGTGTGCATTGTTGAGAAAAACAGTGTCTGTGTGCTGGTAAACCTGCAGTTGTTAATACCCTTAGGACCTTCACACACACTGCTCCCCCCATTGCCAAAGTTAGAAATGGCTGCTACTGTAATGTGCATTAAATGTACCTATTTATACTCTTCACCCTATGGGCTACTTGGAGCTTGCAGTACCAGCACAACACTGTTGTACACTGGCTATATAGGCATGGGTTACCCTCTGAGTCCTGACAAGTGTGAGTATGTGTGCAAGTGTGTATATTTGTAGGATACAGCATTCTGAGGCCACAGTCTCAAAGTACAATATACCTGGCCATACAGTATAAGGCAAAGTGATGTTGCTGATATTAGGAGGCATGAAAAACCATCACCCTACTATCCCTGTGGCATGTGCAATAAATGCATATCCCTGTAGTAGCACTGATGAGATAGACAAGGGGTTGTATTGTAGTTCTGGTCAATGTGTGATTGAGGCTTTGTCAGAGTATTATTATTGGTTTCAGTGAGTAAAATAAACAGTGTGGGGTGTGGGTGCTGGGTATACTGTCTTTACACAGTGGTACATGACCCAAGGTCCACTGTATGAGGACCACTGTCACCATCAACCATACAGGTAACTGAGTACACTATCCAGCCCAATGATACATGTGCTGTGTGCAAGTTATCTGTAACAGAATGGACTCACTGACAAGGTAGTTAGCACTGATAAGCCCAGGTCTCTCAGATGTGTCTTTGACTGTTATGTGTTTGTCAATGTGTATATGACAGTATGGCATACTATGTATTGTCCATTAACACCCAGTACATCCCCCATTACCATACTGTACAAGGCCTGGTGATGTTCCTCACTTAACAAGAGACTCGGGACACACCTCATCATAAAAGCTGTGTGGCGTGTGCAATTAAAGCCAAACACATTAGTAGCAATAAGTACCTAGGTAGGGGTTCTACTCTCAGTGTTGCCAAGTAGGTCTGTGTTTATGTGAAGGAGTCTACTTCAGTTTGCAGAAACTACATGTCCCAGAAGGTCATCTATCTGAGAACTGACTGGCAAATGCTAACATTTCAAAGGAATCATATCATAGAAATTCATTCCATTCATACTAGTAGTAGATATGTAAATGCCCTCTTCCCCACTGTATAGCTGTACAGTGATACTGGAGTTGGTATATATAGTTGTCTGGAACTGAAAAGCCACCGAAAACAAGCCAAATCATGTCCAGGACATGATGTGGCTTGCTTTCTGTGGCTTTTCAGTTCCAGAGGTTGGTTGTCATTTTTACCAGTTTGTTAAGTCATATATAGTTGGCTGTCGATGTTGTGGACACAGCCACCCTCATTGGGGTTATTGTTGTGTGTATCCCCACGCTTAGTCTGCTGTAATACTGTACAGTGTATGCTAACAGGTTAGGTAGGGATCACTCACACTATGTGCAGCTCTACACCACTCCACACCCTCCAAGGTGTAGGGCTGTGCCACCCACACCTGTTTATCAATGCTGGGATTGCACTACATTTGGGAAGGGGGCATATACCCTGCCAGTACCATTGTCAATGACATTAAAGTAGCAGACTGATTATTTACTGATGTGATGTTTTCCCTATAATGTCTTGGTGGAATTACATAGGCTAAAATGGGTTCACTGCAAAATTAAGTACATCCATGTGTACAGTATTCTATGTGTATTGCATCAACACCAAAGCCTCTTTGTGTGTGTGTGTGTGTGTGTGTGTGTGTGTGTGTGTGTGTGTGTGTGTGTGTGTGTGTGTGTGTTATACACAAACATGTCATGTGTGCCACCCAGTACACTTACCATTGTCCACTGCTGAAGGGCTGCTGACATCAGCCACCATGCACTCACCTGTCTATACCACTCAGACATATTAGCCATGTGGTCCATGCAGTAACTCCTATACCAGACCTGTTACTTGTATTCAGCTGTACCCAGGATATGACACAGTCAATGTGTCACCACAGTGACATACCCCTTGTAGGAAACAAAAACAAACCAACATCCTGCTGACACATAGACACCTACAACACAAACTGAATATATTATGGAGACCACTATCAGTCAGTGTTAACAGCTATAATGCATCATGGCTGAACAGCTACACATCCTGACATGTAGGCATTAAACTTTCCTGCTGAAAACATGCTGCACAGCATTACATTGCTGCACCTTAGTACATTCACCCTGTGCATCAGAACCATATTAGCCTGACCCTGCATTGATGGTATGGATGACAGGGATGTGGCACAGGTATCATCATATGCACAGGGTGTGTTGTGGGTTTGCCAGAGACCTAGGCTGAGCTGTTTGGTTGACATCATGTGTGGTTGGGGGGGTGTTATTAATTGGGCTGTGCAAATGTGGTGTGTATAGGTATGGAGGTGCCCTAGCTGTGTTGGTGATGTGTGAGTGTGTGTATGTATGCACACAGTTGGGCCATGTGGCTGCCCTATACAGGGGTTTGTTAGGCAGCTGCAGACCGTACATGGCAGGCTGTGCAGTTCACCATCTCTGGCCATGGACATGAGAACTGTGCCTGCCAGGAGTTCCACGGGCACGACGAGGTACAAGGCCAGATATGCTACTCTCCTCTGATGATGACACATGTCCATTGGATGCGGGTCCCTTTTGGAACAGTCCAGGGCCATATGCACATGGCCTGCTGTGTTGTGGTGTGGACAGCAAATCCCCTGCAGTGCTGGTGCTGGTACTGCCACTACGGGAGTGGCTCTGACTTGTTGCACGTCCACATAGACCTCCACCTTTTGGTGTTGCTGACCTACATCCATGTGGCTGTTACCCTACTCCCACCATATGCTCTATCATGGACATTGCATGGTCGATGATTCCCACCATCTCACCCAACCATCAATCCAGCACCTCTGCAAAATAATGGTGGGCACCTGTGAGATCACAGATGTTGTCAGTAACAGCAGAATGAGTAGCCCTATGGAGCCTCAGACCCTGTCTGGTATAACATTCCATACATGTCTGTGCCTCCACAATGGCCCATAACATGCATCTGGTGACACCTGCTGTGGCACTTCTGCCAGGGGCATGATGGTCAACAGGCCTCCTTATGAGCACCCCTGTACATCTGCCTGTGTGGTACCTCGACGGTCATCCGGCTATGGCTGCTGTGCATAGACACACTTGCCATAGTCCCCAAACTGTTCTGTCCCATGCCAGCACCCGCCAACTGTCCCTCGTCTATGGCCACTAGTGATGGAGTATGTATGGGCAATGTGACTGTGTACAGGGATTGGGTGGATAACAGTGGGATGTCATCCAATGGCACAGTTGCAGCCCCTGGAAACCCTTCCTGTGCCTCACCATACCTATCATCATTGTCAGAGTTTGTATGGACACTACCATCAGTTTGCCTGCAGAAGCGACCCTGACCCACCTCGCCACCTTTGAGGGGAAAACAGAACATGTACTTTAAAACCTGTACATCATTGCTTATCTCTACACACACAAACACACACACACACGCACACACACTCTCTCTCACACACACACACACACACACACACACACACACACACACACACACACACACGCACGCACTTACAGGTGAGGTGGCACAAAGACATTACACAGACCTCTCATTACCCAACTGTCAACATGCATGACATATGGCACTCAACAGCATGCACTGCAGCTATACTCAATCTCTGTTACCAAAATTATACATCTCTGTGATGCTTGAGTTATGTTAGTAGGTGATGCAGACCAGGAACCAAAAAGCCAAAGTAATTCCAAAGGCAAAGGAACATCAAACAGCGGTAGTACTTCTGATATGCGAACTTTAATAAAGGCAAAATGCAATAAAAACACGTAATAAAATCAAGCGCTTTTGCCTGGTTCCTACCAGGCTTTGTCAAGATAAAAAAAGTTAAAAACAGTGACTTAATATATTCTTACAATAGATCACATGATTTCTAATCAATCAATTAATTAAAGCACTTCAATTTAGTGGCGTTTTTCTTAAAGAACTATACATCACATTGAATCTACAAAAACTAATACTAGTGTTGAAAACATTTTGAAAAGTTTTTTATATAAATCAGGAAACCACATTTCATTGAGTTAATATAATTTTCTGTAGCTACCAAATAAATAAGTGTAACCAATACATAGCCCTACTAAATGCATATAAACATTGAACATTAGCCTCAAGACCATAACATGCCCGATTCCTTTAAAATATGGCAACTGGTTATTATAACTGTGGGACTAGAGGAGTTGTTTACTTGGGGATATGTACTCAATGCTGTAGTTTCTATGTGGGAAAAACTGAAAGAACTCTAAGACGTAGAATATACGAGCATTTATATGAGGTCTCTAAAAAGAAGGATACCAATGCCTTCTACAAGCATTTGACTTTATGTCCTAGCATGCAGCTTAAGTTTTTAGTTTTGGAACAAGTTGTGCAGGATCAGAGAGGGGGTGATTGGGAAACACTCCTTGAGTACAAAGAACTTTTGTGGCAATTAAAACTTAATGCCTCAAAATTTCCTGGACTCAATGATAACGTTAGCATTACCAGTGTTCTTAAACTAAGAAGAGCCAAACTATAAGCCAAGCACACATTGATTATTTATATATATTTAAAGGAATCGTGCATGTTATGGTCTTGAGGTTAATGTTCAATGTTTATATGCATTTAGTAGGGCTATGTATTGGTTACACTTATTTATTTGGTAGCTACAGAAAATTATATTAACTCAATGAAATGTGGTTTCCTGATTTATATAAAAAACTTTTCAAAATGTTTTCAACACTAGTATTAGTTTTTGTAGATTCAATGTGATGTATAGTTCTTTAAGAAAAACACCACCAAATTGAAGTGCTTTAATTAATTGATTGATTAGAAATCATGTGATCTATTGTAAGAATATATTAAGACACTGTTTTTAACTTTTTTTTTCTTGACAAAGCCTGGTAGGAACCAGGCGAAAGCACTTGATTTTATTACGTGTTTTTATTGCATTTTGCCTTTATTAAAGTTCGCATATCAGAAGTACTACCGCTGTTTGATGTTCCTTTGCCTTTGGAATTACTTTGGTTTTTTGGTTAGTAGGTGATGCCCCTTCCCCTGGAACGCACTGCACCCATGTACACAGTATTGCTGTGCACCTGTTCAGCACCCAGCCATGTACTGTGCACAATACTTCACAAGTGTACACACCATTGCTGAATGTGTATATGTGTGGCAGTTATGTTTGCTCTGTTGTTCACAGTCCCTATGTGTTTGTCTGACACATACCTGGGTTGATATGAGGACAGATGTCAATAGTGAATGCCTGACGTCCGATTTGCAGATATCATCATCAGCAGTGTATGTATGAGCAATAAACTCCAATTATACTGGCAATCTACAAAGCCTACTGTGGCTATGAGGAGTGTACACACCCTTATTGACATGTCACCCTCTTCCCTGATATGCCTTGGGGCCACAATACTGCATATGTTAACATTACACACACCTAATATGTGACATATGACCTGTGCAATCAAATGCAGAATTAAACAAATGTGTTAGTTGTGCAGATGTTGATTGGGATGCATACAATATGTGGGTTGCATAAGTGTGCACACCCTTAACATGATGGTTTGTTGCAGCACCTATTAAGCGAACTACAGCAGTCACTCTTCCTGGAAGGGGTATACTTGCATGGCCCATCTTCACTTGCCATTATTTGGTCACTCCACCCTACAAATGTCCCCCAACTCTGCCAGACTGCAAGGTCAGCTCATGTGAACAGCCCTTAAAGGTCACATGGTGCCTTCACTATTGCTGTGGAGTCAGGGTTATGTCTGGCACAATCCATGACCTTGACTGTGTTCAGATACAGCCATTCATAGCAAGCTTTGGATGTATGCTTCAGTTCACTGTTGTGTTTCAGGATGACACCCCTTCCCACCCTCAGCCTTTATGCAGATGCTTGACAACTATGGGCAATACATGAGTGTCATTTTGCAGTGTCCCAAATTCAGAACACCATGTCTACTGACCTAGTTCATGCTAATGAACAGCAAAACTATGGGTGTACACTGGCACCAGCAAGGTACAGATGGTGATGGTGTGCCTGAGTTAGAGTGAGGTGTTGCTTGTGCAGCACATGAATCTTTATTAATACTGCCTGTAGGTTTCAGCCTTGGTATCAGTACACCATTACACATTGCAATACATGTCTTTGGGAGACTTGATGTTATGCATATGCTACCTGTAGGGAGCCCTGGATGATGTCTCCTGTGGAACAATTCTTCCATCTGATTACCCTAACCCATAGGCCACACTTATTCAGACTCCAGGTAATTGTCGACACAGGTATTGCACAGGCAGTACTTGCTAGACATTCCTGCAAGTCCCCAGTGTTTCTGCGTGTGTCTGGGAAGCCACCGTGACCAGTTAGCAACATATGTTGACATCTGTCTTGCATGGGCATCTGATTATTTTCTGCACTAATGGTGTCCCATAATTCATTATCACATACATGCTCGCCTGCACTGTTTGCCATGGTATATGCAATGGCAAGGTAAGGCTATGTCTCCCACTCCTGAGTGCTACCTTTTGGACATGGGATCCATTCCATGGTTTGTAAGATGTGTGCAAGCCATGGCTGCTTCTGTTGCAGGTGAGTGGGCAAATGCCATGGACATACTTCTTGGACAGCAGACCATTACTTGTTGTGACATTGAGGACCCATATTTGATGGAAGGTGCATACTCAAGACGAGTGAATGCTGCAGTACCTCAAACTCTGCTTCCACAATATGTTATTTGGAGTATGTGCACACATATGCTTCCATTGTTTGTTAAGGTATGTTTTCCCCATATTTGTTGACCTAACATAGGATTCCATCTTACACATTCATTGCTCATGTTAGGATCACATTACAGGTTGCAGAAGTTGTGGAATGTGGTATTATGATATGCCGTTTTGTAGATCTGTAACAGTTGCCATTGTAATACTGGTATATGCACTCACTGTTGTATCCACTGTATAAGGGTAATGTTTCAGACATGTCCCTACTGTAGGCCATGTGTCCCACCATTATGTTCATCTCTGTCCACGCATCTTGCAATGACAGGTTATTAATTATATTGAAGGACTCTTACATGCTCTTCAGATATGCCACCATGGTCACCACTGTGATGCAGTGCAGTTAACAGAAACAATAAGTGAACATGTACAGCATGCATTATGGGTAGGTGTGTTACTTGTGTGAAAGGCAAATACTATAGCCATAACATGTTCGGTGTATTGGCAAACCTGAACAAAAGACGTCCATACTCACCAGCTATAGGCTGCTGCCCCAGAGGTATACCAGAGGGACCTACATAGTTGTGTGAGATATGTGCTGTCAGTAGCCAAACCTGTGGCATTGGTACAGGGTGGGAGCAGCATTTTAGTACATCAACAGTACAAACCCACAACACTACAGATTATGCACATCTATTCATTACTACATTGCACCAACTGACTATGTTATCTGACATATGCATGAAGATATTTTACAGATGAGGATGGATAACAACAGTGGTCTACTAATGTGCCCTGGGGCCTTACCTGCACGCTCTTCATCCATTGTGTGGGTGGCACCTACATTCACAATGGTATCTTCTGGTTCTTGACTTTGCTGGTGGGCGGGTGCCCCAAGGCTTGCGAGGAGCTCCTCCACATGTGTCAGTGGGGGCTGGATGGAATGACCCCCACCTGTGGCTAGCTGATCTCTCCTAACTGCAGAAGCACACTGATGGGCATGGTGGATGAGGTCAGTGCAATGATGTCGCACCTGCTCATAACTGCGGTTATGCAAGCTGACATTGTTTACCCTGTGGATGAGCTCGTTCCACAAGGCAGTCCTCTCCTGCAGATCATGGGCCATATGCCCAAAAAGGGTGCCATGGTGATGCACCATGAAGTTGAGGATAATGTTATTCTCTTGTGCAGTGAACGCTGGCAGTCACTCTCTTGACATGGTACCTGCAAGACATAAACAGGTAAAAAGGTCTGAGCACCTCATACTGCAAGGATATCATAGTTGTTAACTGACATCTCTCTCTCACCCCAGCCATATCTGCATAACTAATTTGAACACACACATCAATGGGTATGTTTGCACCAAACTTCTGTTGGGACATATATCCTATTGTGCAAAAAATATTGAAATGTGTTTCTATTCATGTTCCATCTTGAACCATTATCATTGGTGGGCTGTTGCTAACAATGTAACCTGCATGCCATTGTAATTGCCACTGCGGTTCCATATATGCATGTGTTTTGTTTGTTATGCAACTGCTCCAAATCTGGTGTTTTGAATTACTGGAAATATGTATGCATGCTGTCCTAACTAATCCTGGCTTGTGTTGACTATTACGACCCACATATGTTCTAAAACTGAAACACAATAGCACGTTTGCGAAGGCTGTTCCCAGCAGAACCACCTCTCCCACCTCATCTGGCCATGGCACCAGGCCACAGCATGTCTGGGACCCAACCCGGGACCTCGTTTTCTGCTAGTCCTGCACTACCTTCAGGTGGAACCACCTCAGGGGATGGGACCTGTCCCCCCCTCGGGAGCACACACAGACAGGATCTTGTAATCAGAAGTCAGGTCCAGGGTCTGGTGCATAGGGAGCACTGCAGAGAATTGTGGGATCTGCTACACCACCTTGAGGCCCTCATGGCACACATAGAGGTTCAGCCTGTCCCTCCTGCTCAACCCCAGCATAGCCACCTTCAGGGCCGTGAAGGTGCAGTGGTGACTGCCCATGGTGAGGCCTAAGTCCCACTGTTTCCATTTGGGGGCTCATGGGCTTCCAATTTCCAAACACCCTCCCTTTCCAAGGTGTTTGCCCACGACATGTCATATGCCACCCCTTTATGCTGTCTTGTCTGTCATG
This sequence comes from Protopterus annectens, assembly GCF_019279795.1. Taxonomy (NCBI): domain Eukaryota; kingdom Metazoa; phylum Chordata; order Ceratodontiformes; family Protopteridae; genus Protopterus; species Protopterus annectens. Next base: position 1,079,207,176 of record NC_056725.1, read on the forward strand.
TCTGTCTTCTGAACCAATTTACCTCCCCATATATATACCTACTATCCTTCCCTAACATTCCACTCTCACATTAAAACAACAAGGGCAATCTGTTACCAACACAAATGTCACCCCATACATAACTGTCCATTTCGCACCCACTTACAACTGCTTACGCTGCCTTAATCACTCTGTATCCAACAGCCCTTGTCCTGGCCAGCAAATACATTATCAGCACTTGCAAGTGTGTAACCCAGGACCATGCACACCACAGCCACATCAATTTACCAATAAGCCATCTGAGCTGCAGATATCTGTTCTCAAACATATGTAGCACAGTCATTCAACAGTAGGGGAAATGTATGCATATACATATACATAAATATATATGTGGTGTGTGTGTGTGTGTGTGTGTGTGTGTGTGTGTGTGTGTGTGTGTGTGTGTGTGTGTGTGTGTGTGTGTGTGTGTGTGTGTGTGTGTGTGTGTGTGTGTGTGTGTGTGTGTGTGTGTGTGTGTGTGTGTGTGTGGTATATATGTACAAAAACACATCTGTATATATATATATATATATATATATATATATATATATATATATATAAATATATAGATATCTGTGTTTGTATATATGTGTATATATATATATAAATATATATATATATATATTTTTTTTTTTTGCAGAGAGAGAGAGTGCCTTCAGACATCAGTTCCACACTCTGAATCTCCTTCCTCAACTGCTGCACTGTTTTGCCTTGCTACAACCCAGAGTGTCACATGTGGACACACCCTACAATTGGGAGGATATATAGGGACAGATCGTAGATAGGCCTATTCCAAACCCATGAAGTTTGTGTATGATGCATTTCATATTAGCATGACTGTTCGGAAGGTGGTGGGGTCTGACACTCATGTGTCTATCATGACTTCATTACTTCCACCTTCAAATATTTCCCGGACTAATATACATGTTTGGAGAAACAGATCAAACACTATGATGGTTTACATCTTGTCATTCTGTGCAGATCCACACAGTTGACAGGTATGACCCACTACCCACAGGGCCAGATGCTATGTCCTTAGCAGTTGTTCAGCAGGACATCATTACAGCAAGTCTTGATGGCATGTATCAAGCTTTTGAAATCATCTGTCCCATTACTACATTCAACTACATGCTGACATGTTTCACATACCTGTTTTATTAGTATGCTCTATTCTGTGTTGCACTTCAGGATGTCTCCCTTGTTTGTTTTTTTTTTTTTCTTTTTAGTATTATTTTTGTATTTTACTATTATTTCTGTTTTTGCTGTCTTTTTTTTTTTGTTGTTGTTTCTCTCTCTCTCTCTCTCTCTCTCTCTCTCTGTCCATCTCTCTCTCTCTATCTCTCTGTCTCTCTCTCTCTCCACTACAGAGATTAAGATGGTTTGAATAGTTAGCAGCATGGCTTTTAGGTTCATAGGTTCATGGGTTTATACTAGTCTAACTGCCCTAGGGCATTTATAAGCCTAGCCCAAAGTTATGTGGCTTACGCCGCCCCTTATGTTAGAAATACTGTGCCCATTAGTTTGTTTTGCCTCTGTACAGTAGTGACACAGAGATGATTCCCGGGGTAAACCTATGATCTCCCATCCACCGGTCAAGATTTCTCTTGAACAGAGCCAGCGAGGTGCTCTGCCTCACATGGACCGGGATTTTATTCCACAGCATGGGGAGTCTTTGGGTGATAAATCTATCCCTCCAGCACGTCCTATTTATATCCATGCTAAGGTTTAAGTCTCTTGCTCTAGTGATTTTGGTGGATTTGTTTTTTTTTTTTGAGGTGGAGCATGTCCATTAATTCCGGGTTGGTCATGGCCTTGTATGTCAGGCAAAGGTCACCTCTGAGCAGACGGCATGCAACTGAATAGAGTTGGAGTTTCTTCAGTCTGGCAGCATATGACAGGTTTTGGAGTCCCTTTATCCTTTTGGTGAGGAACTTTTGGGGTCTCTCCAATTGCTGCAGGTGTCGGGTGAGATACATCCCGAATGGGGCATTGTACTTAATCATTGGTCTGATAAGTGAAGAGTACAGGGGAACAATGACCTCACTTGATCTGGATGTGAATCCCTTCATGATCAGGTGGGCAATGTAGAAGGTCTTTCGAACCACTTTAGCAACGTGAGTGTCAAACGAGAGGCCACTGTCAACCTGGGTCCCCAGGTCCCTGATAACCTCTTCTGTGCTTAGTGGGTTGCCACCTATATGGTAGCTTGGTGTTACCTTGTTTTTCTCGAAGGGTATGACTATACACTTTTTTGCGTTTAACTTCAGGCCATGGCTCTGGCACCAGCTATCAGTTTCCGTGAGACCCCTCTGAAGGATGTCTGCGTCCAATGTACTATCCACTATGGCACCCAGTTTGCAGTCATCCGCAGACTTTGTCAGCCATAGTCCTCCTATGTTTGCCTGTACTTCTGAGAAGTAGATGCCGAACAATAGAGGGCCAAGGACTGAGCCCTGTGGGACTCCACTTGTAACCGGCTTGGAGTCTGACATGGCTCCAGCAACTCTAACCCTGTGGGTTCTGTCCTTTAGCCAGTTTGCAACCCATCTTGTGACATATGGGTTTACATTTAAGCTGGTAAGTTTCTCTATAATACCCGAGTGGGTATTGTGTCGAAAGCTTTTGCAAGGTCAAGGTAGGCTGTATGGACTGCCTTTCCCTCATCAATGGCCTTGGTGACTGTTTTGAAGAAGTCAACCAAGTTCAAAAGGCAAGATCTGCCCTTGACAAAGCCAAACTGGGTTGGGTCCAGGGTCTGCAAGTCCCCTATGTCCTTGTTTATGAGTTCCATTATGATCCTCTTCATAGCTTTGCAGACCAGGCTTGTTAAGCTTATGGGGTGGTAATTACCAGGGTCCGTAGAGGCACCGCCTTTGTGGAGTGGGACCATAGTTGCCGTACGCCACTCCTTGGGCACATATCCTGTGGTGAGGCTAAGATTAAACAGCTGCCTTATGTGCGGGTTTAGTTCTTCATTAAGTTCATGTAGCACACAGCCCGGGACCCCATCCGGTCCCATTGACGCTGTGTTTTTAGCTTTAGAGAGAGCAGCTTTCACCTACGCATTTGAGATGTCTGGGAGGCTACACTCAGTTGGGATAGTTATCTCTCCTTTTGGGGGGGAGAGGGGGGGTGAAGTTTGCGCTGAACCTGTCTGCCATTATGTTGGCAATGTCTGTGGGTTCAGTGATTTTTGTATCATTTTGGACTAATTCTGAGCATATCTGGGAGTTTCCACCCAGGTTTCTGACATAGCTGAAGAAGGCCTTATGATTGTCTTTTGAATCTATGGCAATTTTTCTCTCAAAGTTGGCCTTGGATGATTTTATGAGGGATCGTAGTTTCTTGCTAGTGCTGATCAAAGATGCCTTCCCTTTTTGGGATTTTGCTCTATCATGTAATAGCTTTCTCCTCTTATTGTAAAGTTTGTTTATGGCTGGGGTCAACCAGACTGGACGTTTGCCCTTGGTGGAAAGAGTCTTGGTTTTATTTGGGATTGCCTGATCCATGCAGTCCTGAAGGTGTTCATAGAAGGCATTTGTAAGGGCTTCCACAGCTTGGGTTGTGGTTTCCATTGGCTCGGGGCCTTGAAGGATACCACACCTGTCTTGAGTAGTGTGAAGTTTGCTTTAGAGAAGTTCTTCACTGTGGTCTTTTTTGTTTGGGGTGGGGGTGGGATGTGGATTTCTAGTGAGATTAGTTTATGATCTGATCTCACCAATGAGGGATATACTTCCGGTGTGGAGCATTTTGTCCCCATGTTCGTGATGATGAGATCTAGTATATTTTCTCCTCTTGTGGGGACGGTGACTAGTTATTCCATGGCATTTGAATTTATGAACTCCAGGAACCTTTGGGCTAGAAAGTTTGGGCTTGAGTAATGTTCCCAGTCTATATTCGGGTAGTTGAAGTCACCCAATATGATGGTGTTTAGTGATACATTTATACCTTCCAGTGTCTTCAGGAAGGCTGTGTGGGTTTCCTGAGTTTGAGAGGGTGGCCTGTAGCATGCTACAAATTGTAGAGCAGTTTTGCCTATGGTTAATTGCACCTGGATGGTTTCCGATGCTTCATGCGTAGCCACCAACCTGGAGGTGTGGGTATCCTTGATGAATATGGATACACCCCCTCCTTTTGTGGTGTGGTCTGGGTTTTGGGGCCGGAACGCATGATATGAGATGAAACCTGATAGTGCCCGGGTGCTCTCAGGAGCCTTGAACCAGGTTTCAGTCACAGCACAGACATCGATGTTCTCCATACTGAGAACGGCCTCGAGTGCGTGCATTTTGAGATTTAGACTTCTGGCATTGAGCAGCATTACCCTTAGTTTCTTCACGTTTTTGTTTTCTAGGGTGGTAGGTTTAGAATTTGAGCCTTGCCTAAAAAAGGCACTATGCGGGTGGCAAGAGCCTTAGCCAATATCCGGAATCCCAGGGGTGACAGGTGCAAGCTGTCCCTTGCGAAGCAGCGTGGCTTGTCGAGCATGTCATCCCAGGCAGACAGGCACTGGATCTCCTTTGAATGACACCAGAAATTAAGCCAGTTGTTAAAGCTGATCATCTAGTCACTATATTGTGGCATCATTCTTGGTGAAGGAAGGATACTGCTCAGGGTCAGGGTCATACCTGCCTGGGCTACATAATCAGAGAGCTCCTCTATGTCTCTTTTCATGTAGTCCAGGGAGGTACATCTCAGGTCGTTCACACCAGCATGGACAATGACTGTGTCATACTTGTACTTGCCGTGGAGTGACCTGAGTGCTTGAGTTATGTGGCGGATTCTAGCGCCCGATAGGCAGCTTACTTTGTAGATGATGCTCATGATCAGGTGATGGCCTCTGCACCAGTTGGTGTTCCCCACTTCCTAATTACATGCAGCCAACTGTGTAGTACTTCCAACAGCCAATGTCATAGCAACCCACTACTATAAATGACTACATCATGTGGGCATTGTCCCTTTACCTTTCCTGTATGGATGACATCCTTCTGGTGTGTGGGCAGCAGTGTTACAGACAGCAGGTAGCAATCCCTCTTACAATAAGACTTGCGGACTCAGGCCAAATGCATGTTTGTATAAGGTTCCAGACCTACGGACAGTGTGAGTATTGTTGCTATATGCATTGAATACTGCTGGTTTTACAGGGTTTGTGTGTACATGCTAGTTTTGAATGGAATGCAGTCTGTCTGCACACCTCTCAACTGTGGACCTATCCACATTATGGCCAGAGGATTGGCTGTTATGTTTTGTCAGTTCACCACACAGGTCTTGTGTCTGACATGTCAGTGGCATTATCTCCGTTGATTGCTATTGGTACATGGCAACATTCATTTGTGTTTCTGACTTCATATTCCTGAGTAAGAGTATATTGCAAACAATCCTGTAACATCAGCAACTTTCACAGTGTATAACAGCAATATTGCAAATATAGCCCTATGTTCCAGCCTCTGACCTCTACATATATACAAGGCTTTGTCTAGTTGTCATGCAGTAATAGGTTAGGTAATGGCCTATCATTATTTGGTGCTGGTATTCCTGCTATCATTCCATTGATGTTGTGGACTCCAACACAAATTGTGGGTTAGGGTCCATATATATGAGGGCAAAAGCTGGACAAAACGTATGCAATTTTGTACAGTCTGGAGGTCAGTGTATGGAAAAAACACTGTTAGATGCCCTTGTAAGACATTTTATGGGGGTGGGTTATTAAATTCGTTTAACCTAAGCTGTTACAACAAGTGAGGGATATCAGTGTTAAGAAACACTGAGGTATATGTCTGTACATTTTTATACATTTCACCATGGGAACAGTGGTGGGCTACAGCTTACTGTCTTACACACAGTTCTGTTTGTCAGTGTGATCGTGATGTTTTAAGTTAAGCATTGTTATGTAACAGATACATTTACATTATGACAACTGATACTTTTCCCCCTAGGGGTTGAGTACAGAATGTAATTGGAGGCTGATGAACTACATCTGTAGTTAAGTGTTGATTGTTTTTTATCTTCAAGGCAAGTGATTGTTTCCTGTTGTACTACTTGAAGGCCTTAGCCTGGACAGCAAAGAATGTTATGTTTTTCACATTACTGTATCAAATGTTTTGTTTGAGAGTTGCATTAATCAGATATTATGTATTTCAAACATCTAACTGCTATAAGAAATGGCATAAACAATTAAATAGTACACAAATAAACATTTCAGTGTATGCAAACCTGTGTGGTGTTACATCCTTTGCATTTTGTGTGGGTATATGTTTCATGCAATAATTCTCATTTGTAGGTATGAATCCAACACTGGCCATTTTAAAAGGTGGCAAATGTAGGAAGCATCTACCAAGAGGAAAAAAACGCTGAGAGAAGAAAGGAGCCACTTTTAAGATTTTAAGTATTTTTTCTGATTTATTTCTTAGAAAAACTGCATTGCCTCCTACTTTTCGGCATTTTCTTGCTTGCAAAAGTTGATATATGTGTTAGAAACAGTATTTAGAACATACCTAGAGCTGGTTTATTGCATTTTTTGTGTTGCACTTAATTTAAAATCGTTTTTTCTTAAAATTGGATTTTACCTGCCTCTGACCTAGCACACACGTGTTGGGGTCATTTATTGCACTGTTCTGACTAGTTTGCTACTTGTGTGTCTCTGCTATCCTTAAACAAAAACAAAAAAAACAAAAAAAATCTTGCTATTTTCCCACTTTCTATAGTTTAAAAAAAGTTCAGTTACAGAGTTGCTGTTCTGAACTGTTTGTAAGTTTCTTGGGGGGCAGTGCGTACTTGGGCTAAAGGGAAGTCTCTGTGTTCACCAGTGGCAGTAGTTAACACTGAACAGCCTGCCTATGCATGTGGGAGTGGTTACTGCCTAGAAACTGTAGTTTTATTGGCCATTTTGGGTCAATTCCAAACTCCTTGATCCCCCTCTCTTAAAACCCTGCAGACATCTGGTTTTGGTATCTTTCCAGGCTTGATAGTTGTTGCTGAAGCACCTACCAAGAGGAGAAAATGCTGAGAGAATAAAGGAGCCACGTTTGAGATTTTAAGTATTTTCTTCTGATTTATTTCTTAGAAAAACTGCATTGCCACCTACTTTTTGGCAGTTTCTTGCTTGCAAAAGTTGATATCTGTGTTAGAAACAGTATTTAGAACATACCTAGATCCTGTTTATTGCATTTTTTGTGTTGCACTTAATTTAAAATCGTTTTTTCTTAAAATTGCATTTTACCTGCCTCTGACCTAGCACTCAAGTGTTGGGGTCATTTATTGTACTGTTCTGACCAGTTTGCTACTTGTGTGTCTCTGCTATCCTTTAGCAAAAACAAAAAAAAAAATCTTGCTATTTTCCCACTTTCTCTAATTTAAAAAAAGTTCAGTTACAAAGCTGCTGTTCTGAACTGTTTGTAAGTTTCTTGGAGGCCAGTGCTTACTTGGGCTAAAGGGAAGTCTCTGTGTTCACCAGTGGCAGTGGTTAACACTGAGCAGCCTGCCTGCCCCTGTAGGAGTGGTTACTGCCTAGAAACTGTAGTTTTATTGGTCATTTTGGGTCAATTCCAAACTCCTTGATCTCTCTCTCTCTTAAAACCCTGCAACTCTCTTTTTGTGCAGTCTTGCTCATAGAGCAGCGTCGGGCAGCACTGGTTAGCTGGGGTATACTATACCTGGTTCCACAAAGTCTGCACTGCAAATTTTCCATTGTACCACACCCATTATCACTCCCTCTCTGGTCAGATCAGACCACAAACTGATAACCCTAGACATCCTCACCCCCCCACTTCCCCCAGCCAAAGAAACCATCATAAAAAACCTTTCCAAAGCAAACTTCAAACTACTTGTGTCAGAAGTGGAAAGCTTCACTATTCCCTTGCAGAAGGATAATGATATCCAAGCTGCAGAATCCTACACCAAGGCACTTTATATACATCTTCAGAATTGCATGGACCGTGCTATCCCAAATAAAACCAAAACTCCTTCCTCAAGCAAGAAGAAACCAGTCTGGTGGACCCCAAGCCATCAGCAAATTATACAATAAAAGGAGGAGACTTATACAAAAAAAGTCCAAATCTCAAGTAGAAAAATCTTCCCTGATCAGCTTTAGTAAGAAATTGAGGGCCCTCATCAAGTCAACTAAAGCAAATTTTGAAAAGAAAGTTGCCAAGGATGCCAAGGATAACCATAAGGCCTTCTATGGATATGTCAAAAACCTAAATGGCAATGCTCAGGTCTGTTCTGAGCTAGTACAAAATGGAACAAAATACACTGACCCCACTAACATTGCCAACATCTTGGCTGACAGGTTCAGTGCAAATCCCCCCCCCCCTCACCACCTACAGGGGGTATTACTATTCCAGGGGATTGTGTAACTCCAATTATTACTGATATGTTGGTTAGTAAGACTCTATCTAAAGCTAAAAACACTGCATCCATGGGACCAGATGGTGTCCAGGGCTGTGTCATACGTGACCTCCAAAATTAATTAACCTTGCACCTGAATACCCTGTTCAGTCTCAGCCTCTCGACAGGATATGTGCCCATAGAATGGCGCACAGCAATGGTGGTTCTGCTGCACAAGGGTGGGCCACAACTGACCCTGGGAACTACCGACCAATAAGCCTGACCAGTCTGATCTGTAAGGCAATGGAGCAAATCATTATGGAACTCATAAATGGAGAGATTGGGAACCTCCAAACACTTGACCCCACACAGTTCAGCTTCGTCAAGGGCAGATCATGCCTCCTGAACCTGGTGGACTTCTTTGAGACAGTTACTCAGGCTATAGATAAGCGAAAGGAGGTACACATGGCTTATCTTGACCTTGCTAAAGCATTTGACACCATTTCCCATTCGGGTATTATTGATAAACTCACCAACCTGGGCATAAACCCTTACATCACAAGATGGATCGCAAACTGGCTCTCAGACAGATTCCACAAAGTAATAGTAGCGGGATCTATGTCCGAATCCAGACCAGTAATGAGCGGTGTGCCTCAGGGCTCTGTCCTGGGGCCCCTCCTGTTTGGCATATACTTCTCTGAAGTACAGGCAAACACTGAAGGGCTGTGGCTGACCAAGTCTGCAGACAACTGCAAACTGGGTGCTATAATAGAGTCTCCGGCCAACATGGATATCCTCCAGAAGGGCCTTAATGAGACTGATGCATGGTGTCAAAGCCAAGGTTTTAAGCTAAATGCTAAAAAAATGCATAGTAATCCCCTTTGGAAAAAGCAGAGTACCCACAAACTACCACATAGCAGGTAACCCCCTGAAATCTGAAGTAGTAATAAGGGATCTAGGGACCCAAGTAGATAGTCAGCTTTCCATTGATAACCATGATGCTAGGTGGTTAGAAAATCCTTCTATGTGACCCATTTGACCACAAAAGGGTTCGCATCAAGATCTAAGGATGTAATGGTGCCCCTGTACTCTTCCCTCATCAGACCCATTATTGAGTACAATGCACCAATTAGTATGTACCTGGCTAGGCATCTCCAGCAGCTGGGGAGACCACAGAGGTACCTCACTAAGAGGATTACTGGCCTCAAACAGTTGCCCTATGCAGCATGATTGAAAAAACTAAGGCATTTCTCTGTTGCATACTGCCTTCTCAGAGGCGATCTCTGTCTAATATACAGAGCCATGTCCAACCCAGAACTGTTGAACATGCTCCATCTTAACAAAACCAAATCCACTCGAGCTACACACTCTAGGTATATAAACCTCAGCACAACAATGAATAGAACATGCTGGAGGGATGGATTCCCCTCACAAAAACTTCCTTTGCTATGGAACAAGGTCCCAATCTACATAAGACAGAGCGCCTCAATATCACTCTTCAAGGGCAACCTTGACGAGTGGATGAGTAACAGAAAGATCACACAGGGGATCATACCAACAACTCTACTAGATAGGGGCCAAGGGTACTATCTGCTAGATCAAGGGCTTAGGGAACTAACCAAAGGGGCGGTGAATACTGCACAATGTGGCTGGGTTATTATATGCCTTATATATACGTATCTATGAGTACTAATATGTTTGTATGGCTATATGTGTATATGCTTATATATATATATATATATATATATATATATATATATATATATATACACATATATAAAAACACACGTGTGTGTGTGTGTGTGTGTGTGTGTGTGTGTGTGTGTGTGTGTATATATGTATCATTGGAATGTTTAGTGCTTCCACATTGTACATTCCCTATGGTAGACTGACTGTTCTGCATGGTATGTTATAGATATCATCCTGGCATCTTACAGCTGAGATGGCTTACTGTTAACTTTGTTGTGGGTGTGTTGTGCAGGGTCCTGGGTTCAAGCATTGCAAGTGCTGGTTATTGTGTAGCAAGCCATATCTGTTCAGCTGTGGAGGAAGGGGAAATGGCAATAATTACAAGAGATCCCTAGTTTGGGCTCCTTCACCCCCATTAACATTGCGTTTGGTAAGATGTTTTGCAGTGAGAGGTTCAGAGTGTGGTTCCAATGTAAGAATGAATACACATTTATATATCTATATCTATATATCTATATCTATATATATCTATCTATCTATCTATAGATATATATATATATACATATATATATATATATATATATATATATATATATATATATATATTCATATTCATACATATATCTACATATATAAATGCATAGATGACCACATCTCCACAACAGTCAGGAAATCATTCTTTGTGGCACACCTCATCACTATGGGCTTTTCATCCAGAAAAAAAAGAGGTTATTGTCCCACTTTACTCATCCCTCATTAGACCCATTATAGAATACAACTCCCCGTTTGGTATGTACCTCTCAAGACATCTGCAATAACTGGAAAGGCCACAGAAATACCTCACTAAAAGAATCGCAGGCCTAAAGCAGATGCCCTTTGCTGACTGTCTGAAAAAACTCCACTTATACTCTGTCACATATCGTCTACTCAGAGGCAATCTCTGCTTAACATACAAGGCCATGTCAAATCCAGAGCTGTTGGACATGCTACACTTAAAGAACTCCCAATCCTTCAGAGACACACACTCCAGGGATCTAAACATTGTCATCACAATGAACAAAACATGCTGGAGCGATAGGTTCCTGACGCAGAGACTCCCCAGACTTTTGAATAGATTGCCTATACATGTCAAGCAAAGCATCTCTTTGGCTCTCTTCAAAATTAACCTTGATGATTGGATGGGAGATAGGAAATTCACACTGGGGATCACTTCAGTCATCCTGCTAGACAGGGGTGCAGGGAAGTAAATACTATAGGGAAGAAATAGCCAGGGAATTGTTATGGCCGATAGCCTACTACCAACCTATGAACCTATGAACGTTTTCCCTACTGTTGAATGACTGTGCTGCATGATATGTTTTACAAAACATCACATTTATGTACAGCTTAAATGGTGTAGTGGTAAATCACTGTGTTTATGGTGTGCAGAGTCATGGGTTCGAGCCTTGCGAAGACTGATTATTTTGTTGCTGAGCAGAAGAAAGGCTGCTGGATACAGAGTGACTAAGCCACTTTTAAGCAGTTTTAAGCTGGTTTGCATGGGTTTGCATGACAATAAGTAATGCTAACTTCCAGTTAAATATGCTTACAGCCAGTTAGCCAGAAAATTGCTTATTTTGTGCTTAAAACCATGCAAACAGGCTTAAACCTGCTTATTACTGCTTAAAAGTACTTACTCCGCTTTCACCTGCGCTAATTTCTTTAAAAGAAAAGAAAAAGGGGGGGTAAGAAAGTGGTGAAAAAGGGGACACACATAGGGAAAGACAATAGGGAAAGTAGCTAGGGATGTGCAGGACAGGTGTAGAGAAGGTCTATAGCTGTCCATTTCTTCTACAGTAACAGCTGTGCATATCAACTGAATTTGGAGTAGATTTGGACACTCAAACCCCTGAGAGAGGGGTAAGGACAACAATAATATGTTGTGAAGCCAATTAGACCAGATTACATGTGTCAAGTGGACACATCTACAAAATGGACAGCTATGTATGGGGTGAGATTTTTTTTGGGAACAGATTGTCCTTTTTTTTTTTCTTAAGGTGAGAGTGGGATGTTGGGGAAGGATGGTAGGTATATTTGGGGAGGTAGGTTGGGTAGGAAGATAGACAAGACAGGCAAGACAGCATACATAAGTGGTATATGACACATGTGGGGTGTTAACACCTTGGATGGGGAGGGGTGTTTGGAAGTTGGAAACTTATGACTTCCAAATGGAAACAGTGGGACTGAGGTCCCCACCCATGAGCAGTCACTACTGCACCTTCACAGCCCTGAAGGTGGTCGTGCTGGGGGCTGGGTAGAAGGGTCAGGCTGACCCTCTAAATGCACCATGCGGCCCTCAAGCTGGCATAGCAGATCTTCAAAATCCCTGCAGACCTCGCTATGCACCAAGCCCTGGACCTGACTACTGGGGACAGTTTCTTATCCGATCCCCCTCCCAAAGGGGGGCAAGCCCCATCCCCTGAGGCAGTTCCACCCGAAAATGGTGGGTGCAGGACCAGTGGACAAGGAGGTCCTGGGGTGGGTCGCAGATGTGCTGGAGCCTGGTGCCATGGCCAGATGAGGTGGAAGAGGTGGGTCCGCTGGGACAGGCCTTCCCAAATGTGCTATGGTGTTGCAGTTTTAAAACATATGTGGGTTAGCAATAGTCAATACATTCCAGGATTAGTTATAACAGCATGCATAGATATTCTCATTAACCCAAAACACCAGATTTGGAACAGTTGCATAGCAAACAGAACACATGCATATATGGAACTACAGTGGCCATTAAAATGGCATGAAGGTTAAATTGATAGCAACAGACCATCAATGATAGTATTTCAACATGGAACAATAATAGAAACACATTTCAATATTTATTGAACAATAGGACATATGTCCCAACAGTAGGTTTGGTGTAAATATACCCATTGATTTTGTGTATTTAGATTATTGTTGCAGATATGGTGGGGGGTGAGAGAGATGCCAATTAACAACTTATACATCCCTGTAGTTCTCACAACTTTAATACTCATTCCTCTAATCAGTAAGGTACAGGTATTATTACAAAGAATCCAAAAGAGCGCAATGGGCTAATAGAGAGACACTCCACCAACTTAATAGAACTGCACGATTTATTGACATCCACAAACCAAAAAACATTAACGCTATTATAACACAGTATGTGTCTTCATCCACGTAAAACTTGGACTTCATCAGATAATAAATAATTACTCTAATTGCATCTTAAATAGCTCACAAACAAATGTTTGTGAATGAAATGAAATGAAATGTTTTTTAAGAATTTAATTGGTTAATGTAGTTGTTTGTGAGCTATTTAAGATTCAATTAGAGTAATTATTTATTATCTGATGAAGTCCAAGTTTTACGTGGACGAAAATGCGTACTGTGTTATAATAGCATTAATGTTTTTTGGTTTGTGGATGTCAATAAATCGTGCAGTTCTATTAAGTTGGTGGAGTGCCTCTCTATTAGCCCATTGTGCTCTTTTGGATTCTTTGTAGTGATTTGTGAGTGCACTTTTCGCAGTTTTTTGGACAGGTATTATTACACTACCCAATGGCCTTGGTTTGGCCAGTGGTATGTTCGTAAACAAGTGTATACTTCAACTGTCTTATATCTAAATTGTACATCTCTTACCTGGTATACCTGTGGAGGGAATGTTTATTGACAATACCTGACTATTTCTACACATATTCCCAGATTCCGAGTTAATATTATACACATACCTCTCAATCTCTTATTGCACACACTCTGGTCAAAGCTTGACAACATGTGGGTGGAAATGGGAAATATTTTTAATATTGTTCTCATAAACTTGGAGGGCTGATAGAGTGACAGGATTTGTTTTCATATACATTTTCTGCAGGATTTGAGGTCTGAAAATTAAATGTATGTCATTATCTGCTGACTACAAATCTGAGCTCATCCCACTGATTTGCCACAGGGACAGGGAAACAGGCAGATAATATGAGCCAATTATCAGGAGATTTTGAAAGGATGTGTACAGTTGAGAGGTATGATTATGCATACAGTTTACTACCACTCCCAGTACTCAAACCATGGCTGTGTCTGCTAAAAATACAACAATTTAAGTCACACTAGAGTGTGCTATTTGGATATTGCTATCTATCTCTTCAGTGTTTTCTGTACAAGTCTCTCATGGTTGTACAATCTGACCTTGTAGTTACAACAGTCTTATACAGACATTCGTAGACATTTTTATTATGTAGCACAGTGTGTGTAACAGTGGTTAATACAACATTACTATTCAGAGAATGCAACACTAAACATGCCATACAATACCAGAGTACCAATTCAGGATTTCAATCTTTCTTGGCAAGCACAGTTTTCTTATCTGACAGACCTGTGGAGTGAATGTTTGTTAACACTACCTGAATGTTTACCCACATATTACCAGACTCCGAGTTAATATTATGCACATACCTCTCAATCTGTTAATGCACACACTCTGGTCATAGCTTAACAGTATGGGGGTAGAAATGGGACATATTTTGAATATTGCTCTCATAAACTTTTGATGAGCTGCTAGAGTGGCAGGTTTGTTTTCATATACATTTTCTGAAGGTTTTGAGGTCTGAAAATCAGATGTATGTCATTATTTGCTGACTAAAATTCTGATATCATCCCACTGATTTGCCAAGGGGACAGGGTGACAGGCAGAAAATATGAGCCAAGTATCTGTACATTCTGAACAAATCTGTACAGTTGAGAGGTATGATTATGCATACAGTTGACTACCACTCCCAGGATTCAAACCGTGGATGTGTCTGCTAAAAATACAACAATTTAAGTCACAGTAGAGTGTGCTATTTGGCTATTGCTGTCTATCTCTTCACTGTTTTCTGTCTAAGTTCCCTCGGTTGTACAATCTGACCTTGTGTGTCTTATGCAGACATTCCCAGACATTTTTATTATGTAGCACAGTGTGGGTAACAGTGGTTAATACAACATTACTATTCAGAGAATGCAACCCTAAAAATGCCATACAATACCAGAGTAAGCAAAACCAGTCCAGGATTTAGAGCTTTATTGCCAGGCAGTTACAGTTTTATTTAAATACGACCCGTATGGGACAATTACTGTCATATTGTCTGGTTTATTCAGTACAACCCATACACAAAACCATTTTTATACTTGCAGTTGACTTTCTACTACTTTTATATTTATTTGGTATGACTACTACAAGCAGGATTGTTACTCACCAGCTTCACAAAACAGCCTTTGCAGCCTACTCGCATGTGCATCCTGATTCACAGCCCACTCAACTGCAGCTGTAAGGGAAATAGAGAAATATTTAGCCATACATATCCACCATATACACAGGCTGGACATTATTAAACAGTTAATAGTATGAGTATTTACACACTGCTGGGACATCATCCCTCTACCTAGATTCTTGTATTCACTGATCCAAGAGCTCCCTCTTCCTCCATTTCAAGTCGGCATAGTGGTGCTTGACCTGCTCACCAGTCCGAGGGATACCAGTGGCACGGGTGAGGTCATAGGAAAGACTGTCCCAGGCTTCCGCTTTATATTGGGAGCCCTGGTACTGGCCCTGCAGCTGTCTCTTGTCATGTTTTTTTACCAGGAGTCCCACCATGACCTTGGACTCCTGGATGCCCCAGCTCTGATCATTGAAGCCCAATCCCTCTCCAACTCCAGCCATGGTGCCTACAGTGTGAAGCTGAAACCAGTTATGAGCTGTATTTCCACCTATGGGGTTTAAATATGGCTGATTTCCTGCCTTTTGCCATGATTGGATGGTTTTTAATATGCTGAGCTAAGCTAAGCTATGGGCAAATCTGCTTAGCTAAGGTTGGCATTGCTTAAAGGGGCAGGTTCAGCAATGCTTACCAATGGGTAAATCTATTTAGCTGGGCTACTCATTGCTTAGCAGCCATATTTACACAATGCTTACACCTGGTAAGCAGAGCTGTGCAATGCTTACCATTGCTTATTTTTTATTTTATAGACATTTTGCTGTAGGGCATTGATTCATCATTCATTACATATTATACATTTGTTTACTGTCCCTGACATCCCCCAATGTGCTTTCATTACATTTATTCATGTTTGACTATATTGTATGGGGCACTTGTGTTTATATGGGGATTTCACCACTTTATTACACTGACACATCATATCTGGACCTAATGCAGTACTCCGGTTAACACATATATGTTATTTAGTAGGCAATACAAAAAAATGTGTATGCAATTTTGTTACATTTAAAATTTGAATTAGTTACAGTGGGGATCGAACCAGGCATGGTTGCTCAGAAAGTGTACACTGTAACCATTACACTATTGCAATACTGCTTATGTTCAATGTCTCATGCTATTTAACATCTTGTGCTGTTTAAGCTGGACTAAGCGTAGCTAAGCAATGGGCACACGTGAGCAGCTATGCTCAAACTTTATCGCATTTATAAAAAAAAGTTTTGTTGTGTTATTTTATCTATACCCTTCAGAATATCCCTGCTAATGCTAAACCTGTTATTTTATCAGCTATCTGCTTCATGTTGGGCATACCTCTCAACCTCTTAAAGCAAAAACTCTGGACAATCCCTAAAATGACAAGTGGGGGGGGGCAAATAGAGGGACAGATTTTAAATATTGCTCTTACAAATTTAGGCAGTTGATGATAGGTCTTGCATTAGCATGAATTTTCTGAAGGATGTGGAGATTTTAAAACTCCAATTTGGTCATTTTATTTAATGACTTCAATCTTCAGCTATTTTTCACAAAGGTACAAATTTAAGGGGGAACACAGCAAAATATGGGACAAAACTGGACATTCTGTGAAAATCTGTACAGCTGAGAGGTATCCTAATGTGTTGGAGGTGTTATGAGCATTCTCGCTCATTTTAATTGATGAAAGGCAACTCTGGAGTGCAGGGGCATGTGTATTGTGAGAGCTTTGCTCTCAGACACACACCCTGCACTTATACATGGCTCTGTGTTAATTTAGGTACACAGGCAACTCACGTTCATGAATATGCCAGGTGCACTGCCATGCTGTGCAGGAGCAGTCCCTGCCATGCAGGAATAACTTATTCCTGCAAGGCTGCTTGCTGAATCCTAGGGTACATCTTTTGGCAATGGAGTAGCCACTGGCTATTTCAGATGCTTGCATGAGAGTTCTATTGGTTAAGTCTAATTTTGTAGGTAGATGGTCTAAAATGTGGCAGATTCAAATGCTAATGTCATAACTATGAGAAGATTATGATGGAATACTGACATACTGCTAAGTATTTTTTGTGGTTTGTAAACATTATATAAGTATTCTTGTCTGATTGTCGTCCACTGTGTCAGTTCATGTATTTGGGAAATTTAGGTTTTGTTTTTGCTTTTTTATTGCAACTGCATCCAAGTGTACTTGTGTTTTGGTTTGCTATACATTACATAAATTTACCTATTGCTCTTATGTATTAGTAGGATAATTCTTCATTTTGTGTTTAAGAGGATGGGATTCATTTTCATTTATGTTTCATTCCTTTGATGTAAGTTTGCACTTCTTTCATCTTAACAGATGGAAAGTTTGCTGTCTTCTAGTGTTTTGGAATCTATTGTGCTTAATGGCAATTAATTTGTTATATATCTATATTTATATTTATATCTATAGCTATAGCTATATCTGTCTATGAACATCCATAATATTGAGGCTCCAAATATCATCACATGAACATCGACAGCAAAATGTCGATATGGTTGTTTGTATCTACTGAGGATTAATTTCAGAGTATACAAAGTGAAAAACATGCTGTTTTGCCAGGAAGTGGGGCAAGCCCTCCATGCACTTCCTGCTAATTATGCTTTCCCACTCTGACATTGCTCAATCTCCTGGGAAAGAGCATGTTTCCCACCCCCATGTATGGTCAGTCCTGCACTCCTGTCAACCATATGTTTTGTCTAGCAAAAAGAGTCTGCAAAATCAGACAATTTCAGACAACACATATAGATAGATAGACAGATAGATAGACAGATAGATAGACAGATAGATAGATAGATAGATAGATAGATAGATAGATAGATAGATAGATAGATAGATAGATAGATAGATAGATGGATATTGGTCTATATAAATTGCTGAAATGCACATTTGTGTGACACACAGTTCACCTAAATATGTAAAATGCAACTGGTCAACAAAAGATTATTCAAAAATATTAAATTACATTTAATCGACAAATGAAAAGTACTGGCAGATACAATCAGAAAGTGTGCTGTGTGGAACATTATGTCTGCCAGTGGAATACCGTGTGCAGTGCAACCTATAGGTTTATTTGTCCAGCACATAATACAGATCAGTGTTTTTATCATTGTAAGTCACTGCTGGTACAAAGTCTAAATGTGCATCGGCAATGATTCCCTGGTTTGAAAAATTTCTCCCATCTTAGAATTGTTGCAACCATGGAGTTGGGATATATATTTTCAGGGGGCTGTGGGGGCATGCTCCTACATTTTGGATGCAAGGGAGCTTATCCTCATGCAAAAAATACTTGAAGTAAACTTTTTCACAAGTTCACAAACTCAGTAATTCTCCTTGTTGATGTGTGTGTTGTAGATATATATTCTTTTTACTCGTACTGTATTTAGACAAGTATTTTCATACAGATGTGCTATTGAGCAGTTGCGGTTGAGGTAAGTTTGTGTAGGTGAATTATGTGTCAGGCAAATGTGCAAGCTACTAAATTATTCCCATAGATAGATAGATAGATAGATAGATAGATAGATAGATAGATAGATAGACAGAAAGATGATACTGTAATTTGTTTAAATTTTTACTTTTCTGTGTGTTAGAGTTTAATGTAGATGTTTTGATAAGTTCATATTGTACTGACCATGGTATCTAGCTTTATTTTATGAACTGTATGCATTACAGCTTTTAGTGTTAACTTATTGTCTAGCTCATGATTTGATATCTTTATCTCACATGACTGAGAAGTAATTTTTTAGAATTGTTTTAGTTTACTGTGTGTATTGAAAGTCTGTGGCTGTTATATGCACTGGATGGATGGTTAGTTGATGGTTTTCCCAAAAGCATATACTTCTTAACTGTCCAAATTTTCACAGCATGTCCAGATTTCTGCTTCATATTTTTGGTCTGTTCCTCATAAAATGTATGGTTTTCTGGCAAATCACTGAGAATTGGAGCTACTAAATACTGACATTCATTTGAGTTTCAGACTTCATATCCTTCAGAAAAAGTGCATACTAACACAAATCCTGCTATAAGAACAATATTTAAAATCTATCTTTTTAAGCCTTTGTTCCTCGATTATTTTAGGTTTTGTCCATATTCCTTGCTGTAAGAGTTGACAGGTATGTTCCTGACCTATGCATTTCTTAACTGTCTACCCTATAAACAAAAGCATCTTTACTGTGAATATGCATTTAGCTTTGCAAATTAACTCATGCAACACTGGTAGTTTTTGCTTATGGTATATGAGACTGACAACAAATGCAGTCCTTTAGATGCTTTCATAAACAGAAATGTTTTATGCCTCTGACCTGTGGAGATCTGCTTCTCATGATGCTAAAGATAATGAGGGTTCAGTCATCAGCCTTTCCATACAGGATCAGAAGACATATTAAGGTGGGATTGGTGGGATGGGGCAATGCATTTTTTATGGTAAAATCCCTGGTCTTGGAGTTTTTTCCTATTCTAATGATGATGATGTCTGGGGGGGGGGGGGTCAGACCAGCAATGAATAATTTAGGCAAGGAGAGGTCTTCTTACAGTACCTGAAGGCTATAAAACTTTATATGAGAAAAATTATTGCTTTTAATAATTGTGAATTGTTCTGGATTACAGAAAGTTAAAGTATGTCTGTATGTCTATCTGTATTACGGAATGCCATGTCTGCAATTAGGGGACCTATATTATTATAGATTAGTACAGGTTGACACTACATGATCATCTTCCAGCTGCAAATTACTGTTCTTTGACCTAACGCCTTCCTCAGATGACTGTGGCACTCAGGTGACTCATAGTAGTGAGTATGTAAATGTAACAAGAAAGCACAGTTACTAAAATTTACTTCCTACAGCAATAGATGTTTGAATAGATCACTGTTGTAGTACAACAAATATGTATGGAATAAATCCTGTCAAGGATATGAGACAAACAGCCAGTATGCTAATGCTTTTTTGCACCTTCCAAATACATTGTGGGTCCTCCAAAGCACAAGAGTTGCTCTGTAACTATGACACACAAACAAATTTCAGAGTTTCAATGCCCAAAAAAAGGAGTCAGAAGTCATAAGATGGGCCATGTCCAGAAATGATAAATTGTGCTATGACAAAAGAAAGGGTAAAGGTGACCAGGACCCAACCCTGACCAGAAGTATTCAGAAAAAATAATAAATAGGATCAAGAAGGAATGGTGCCAGCTCTGTAACAATGATCTGTTTGAACATCTACCACTATGCAAGTCCACTTACACAGCTGTCTACTTATAAACAGGTTGCTCTTTGTTTTGTCTTCATAGAAGATAAAGAGTTGGTCTGAAATTCTAAAGTCTTTAGTTCTATTCTGGTAGCAGAATTCTTTCTCCCTTGTTTTTAAGATCAGTGAAGAACACAGTGAGGTGAATAGAGTAATCCAGGTTAAGCATGAAGCATGAAGGTTTTTGGGGGGGGGGGGTTAGAAATACTGTATCCTAATAAAAGATCAAAATGACTAGGAAGATATGAGGGTTTGCAGCTCAGATGGTCTAGTCAAAGTCAGGGCAATGAATAAAACTGTCTTCTGAGTTAAGAATTTTGGGAAGCAATGGATACAGGTTCAAGAGTAAACCAAGTTAATTTCATTAATACATAAATAAGATCCCCATGTTTCCCAGAGGGACTGATATGTAAAACCCCTTTCAGGATTTTCTCAACTTAAAACAAGAAAGAAAGGGGGGGGGAATCCAGTGCCAGATAAGCAGAAATGGTTGAGAGATGTACTTTGATAGAAGTATGGGACAGATCTGACTTAAGCAATTCACACGGGGACAAAAGAACAACTGGATCTATCCTGGTCTATGGTGCTGCATGAGTAAGAAAGTCTCTTTCATTTTGTCATTTATGTTTTTCTAGTAACATGATTTCTTGCACCTTTAATACATGTTATAAGTCCTCTGAAAATAGGTACCTAAATTGAACCTAAATTCCAAACAGTCAGATGTAGGATCAGAAGATTGTGGTGGGTGCTCAATCCTTAGCCTCATGTGAATAAGTCCACTCTGTGAGAACATTTTTGAGAATTGCCCATGGTCAGGTACATGGAAAGGAAGAACCAGTGTTATCTGGGCCAAATGGAGTTACTGGGAGTATCTTTGAAGAGACCTTCTTTATTTCTAGCAAGACTCTGGTTATCAGAAGTAAGGGGGGAGTCATAAAGAAATATTCCAGTCCATGGGAATGAAAAGGCAAATGTTTTCCAAGCCTCTTTGTGAGGGGTCCTTATTCAGAACTTTTTAAAAGATCTGTTGCAAATGGAAGTCAACTGATCTACTTGGGTTCTTCTCCATAGGTGAGTAATCTCTTGGAAGACCTCCATGCATAACCTCCATTTGTGAGGGTCTGTCCTGTATCAGCTCAGTGAGTCTGTGACTGTGTTCTGCCCTGATGAAATGTCTGTTGCCTAATGGGACAGGTGGTGCTGATTTGCCATTTTCCAGTCTAGTCTGCACAGTGTATAGAATCTCATAACCTCTTGAGTGTTTATATACTACATAACTGTGGTGTGTTCTTTTATGGCCAACAGTGGTCCTGGAATCCACAGCTAATTGTGTGCTTTGATTGCATTTATAAGACACATAATCTCTTCAAGGACATAACTCTCAACTGTCCATGTTTTCTCAGAATGTTCAGATTTTTGCCTCAAAATTGTTGGCCTGTTTCTCATAAAATTGCGGGATTCTAGCACATTATTGGCAATTCAGCGAGGATTCAAGTCAGAATATAATAACAGACATTTGAGTTTCAGGCTTAATACCCTTCAGAAAATTCATGCTAATTCAAAACCTGGTATTCAATTAACGTTCTAAGCTTGTAAGAGCAATAGTTAAAACATGTCCGTATTTTTGGTCCTTTCTCCTCTCATCATTAATGGCTTTGTACAGATTTCTTGCTCTAACAGGTGGAGAGGTATGTTTGAGGATTATGGGCCTTTTCCTGAAATGGGGATATCACATGCCTTAAACTCTGAATCCCTGTGAAACAGATCCACACCCCCCCCCCCATCAATGGAAACGTCCAAGGTGTCTGTTATGATAGATTGAATTAGAATGGGGTAGAAGGAGAGAAATCTGAGTTTCACTAGACTTGGTTGGCCTATTAAAGCTAGCCCCTTTGGAAGGCATCCAAGAATGGAACTAGAAAGGAGGAAAGGATAGGGAATGCTGGTGTTGGCACCAGACAGATTTTAGTGACCACTGAATTTTCCTCATTTTAAGTCTAACTAAAGGAACCAAGAAGACAGTAGACACAAAGGAAGCATAGCAATGGTAGGCACCATTTAACCTGGAATCCTGAATACGTTCTTTGCTGTGGAACTGGTTTGGGAAGGAGGATATTTGAACTGATGCTGGTAAATGGCAACTTTCTCTGGAAGGATGATAGCTGGCAGTTTAGAAGCCATCCCAGAAAACAATTATCCTTTGAGATGCAATCAGGGAATATGTTCCTTATTTAATTTGAAACCTAATTCCTGGAATAAGTTTACAGGAAAAACAAAGTCAGACCAGAAGATCTTGGGTGGAATCTGCTGAGGCAATCATCCACATATGGATAAATGTGAATCCCCTGAAATCTACTGAAGGCAATGACTGGAACCAGATATTTTCCAAGTAACCTTGAAGCTGTAGACAGATGAAATGGCAAAGATGTAAACTGAATGTGTAATCCCAAAATAAACAATCTTAAATAATGTTTGTTATCTTTATGAATAAGGATGTGGCGGCATGCATCCTCAAAGTCTAGTGTGACCAAGTAAGTATTGTGTGGCAGAAGAAAAATAGGGACTGCAAAATTAGCATTCTGAACTTTGGCTCAGTGAAATGGGTATTTATAACTGGCAGATCCAAGACTGGTCTTCAGGTGCATTCTTTCATTGGTAAAAGAAATACCCTTGAATAGAATCCTTTTCCATGTTGGGAAGGGGGAAGAGATTCTACTACACCCTGTAATAACATTTCTGTTAGAACTTGATTCATTGGTGGAAGGTTGAGTCCTGACTCTCAATGTAGGGATGCTCTTTGAAGCTTGTATCCCTGCTGAATTTTTTAGTACTCAATAATTTCATAGGTTTACAGGTTCAAAGGTTCATAGATGTATTCTAGGCTCATGACCAGTAGGGCCTTTATAAGTCTAGCTGCAGAAATGTGTCTGTTTAGCTGTTGTAGCTTGGGCATTTATATTGAGAGAGGGGTTTGTTACTATCGACATTACTATAGATTATATAGAGGGAGTGTATTAGTTTGGACATGATTTATTGACTGCTTCTGTGTAGTGGAGACATGAGGACCACACCCGGGGTGAATTTCCAATTTCCCTTCCATTGATATAGGTTATGTTTGATTAGAGTGTGGGGTGGGACTCTGCTTCACATGGCTAGACAGCCTATTCCCAGCAATGGGGATTTTCTGAGACACATATTTGTCTCTCCAACATGTCCTGTTTATGTCTTGTGATAAGTGAGAAATAAAGTGAGAGCTGAATTTGTCAACCAGCCTGTTCACTCAGTTGCTCAGTTTAGTGAAAGTGGCACCATTACCCACCACTTAGGCACAATGCTGTGCAGCCTTTAAGGTTACAGATGTAGCTGTAGAAGGCTTTCAGGTTGTCTTTTGCCTGGGAGGCTACCTTTTCTTTGACATTAACATTTGTGGATTTAATTATTCCTCTTAGTTTCCTGTTTAGTTTGATGTGAGACTTCTTATCTTTATGGGAGTTAACTTTCCTGATCTTAGCCATGAATTTTTTTCATTTTGTAATGTAACCTGTTTAGATTAGGATTCCACCAGTGTGGGTTACTTTCTGAGTTAGTTTTGGACTTACTTCTGGTACCTACAGCAGTCTCTATGCAGTCATTTGCTTAGTTGTATAGGCCTCTGTGAACAATTCCAAATAGGTTACTGTGAATTCTGGGTTAGGAAGGACACTGAATTTTGACAAGCTTTCACTTAACAAGAGGAAACTTGCTTTGGAATAGTTCACAACTGTTACTGGGTTTACTGGAGTTACCAAGTTATTTTGAAGGAAACAGCTTTACGATCAGACCTTACCTTTGAGAATATGATACTGGGTGGAAGGTGGTGGGTTGCAGGATTCTTCCATATTTGTGAGCACCAGGTCCAATATGTTAGAACCTCTGGTGGGTGTATGCACTATCTGATCAAGGGTGTCTGTGTTTACAAAGTCCAGGAATCTCTGAGCCATTAAATTTGAGGTTGTGTTGGCTTCCCAATGTACAGAGGGGTAGTTAAAGTCCTCCATGATTAGGGTACTTGATTGTATATTGAGTGTCTTCAGTAGTTCTAAGTATAAACAATGGGCTTCATGGGACACAGAGAGTGGCTTACAGTTTTCTAGGATATTGTATGACACCTTGGGGTTGGGAGGGTGGCCTAATGGTTAAGGTGTTTGCCTTACAAACGCAAGATGCAGGGTTTGAATCTCACAAGGGATAATTGGCTAAGCTTAAAATGGCTCGCAAGAGCAGTTAGCTTAGTACTAACCTATGAACCTATGAACCTATGAATCTATGGTGATTTGCACATAGAGAAACTTCACTGCATCCTTCTATTTATCTAAACTAGAAGTATGCTTATTGTCTGTGTAGCTCAAGACATCACCATCTTTAGTCCCTGACTGTGTCGCAGAGGGTCTAAATGTGGAAGTAAATGAAACCTTGCACTGCTCAGTATTTTCTGTGGCTTTAAATAATGTATCTGTGACATCACAGATGCCTATACTATCCAGGCGGAGAAGAGCTTGTAGGGAGTGGAGTTTCCTCTTTAACCTCTTTGCATGCAAGCAATAACGCCCCAAAGGGTGAGTGTTAATGTTTAATTAATACCTTAAGATTCCCTTGGGTTAAATTTGTTATGTCAGAATCTGCTGTTATTTGTCTCCAGGAATGCAGGGAATGAGATAAATTGCTTGCTTGTCTGGGATGATGTTTGGGGTAGGGAAGAGGAAATGGGTATAAGGCCAAGATTATATAAGTTATTTTGCTTATGCAAGGAAGACTCCAAAAGTATGTTCCTTTTCTTTTTTGATTCACCTTTCTACTTTTTGTACTGCTGCCTTTTTTTTTTTTGACACAACTTAAATGGCTTCTGAAAGAAGTGTCCAAGGTTTGAAGGGCAGTTTATCTTGCACCTTGGAACAGGTGAAAGCAAAATTTGCTTTACAACCTGCATCAATTTGTCTCTTTCCTCTATACATTTGTAAATTCCAACAATCCAAAAAAGATCTCTTTCCACAGTGGCATTTAATATTTATGCCTTGACATAACGAAAAACACTGGAGCCTAATCTAGGCATGTTTTCATATTACAGACCTTGCAGAAGCATCTCTTAACACTGCAACTACTGTATCATATGCACATTTTATTGACATTACTGTGACATGGGGAGAAGAAGGCACCAAGCTTGACAAAGTGCATTTAATATTGAAGCAAAAGGGTTATTTATAGGCTGCTGCATTTCCCACAAATATAGAGTGTAGATAGTTAGCCATGTGTATCTAGCAGAAGATTTCCAAGAAAGGTAAGTGGAGGAAGTATATGCTTTCTTCTCATTCCTTTCAAATGCCCTGTTATATTTCTCATTGGGTACAGGATTGAAAGAACTAAGGAGTTAGATCCATTATCCCTTTCCAAAGAAATTATGTAAGGGTCAGCCATAGTTTTCATAAAAAGAAAGTTATATCATTTTGGTACCTTTCATAGCCTATCAAGCTTCCTAGGTTCAGGGTGTTATGAGTCTTGAGAAGTAGGAGCTGGAACACAACAATCCTCCAAAGCCCCTAGTACCAGAGGGGTAGATAATTGTTTGGGGAAGTCAAAAATCAGGATGTCATAATATTATTTAGAAGCATAATCAAGACATTCCTCCTCAAGGTCAGAGAATCCATCTTCTTCAGCGGATGAGGAGATCTCTTTCTCTTCCTCTTTTCTTGTCACAGGGGTTGAAAACTGGAAAGACTGCAGAACACTGAAGAGACCTGATGTATTGCTATACAAGTCTACCCAGGAGCCCTTCAACGGGGCAGTAGTTGAAAGGTGGAGGAGACAAATGTTTAACTTTTTGGGGTTCTATCTTTTGGGGTGTAAAATCTGATAGTCTTTGAAGAATAAGATATATGGACATCCATATGGTATCCCACCACCTTTTCCATTACCAAAACTAGATGAACACCATCTTCTCCTTCAGTCAGAATGGAGAGAGATTCACTCTTGGAGGTTTATGCAGCCTGAGGTCTGGTCTGATGAGATGTGAAAATATCCTGGGCCATAGAAACTTTAGATAGAGTCTCATCAGAGGAACCAAATAGAGCATACTGAAGTTCTGAGGACTCTAAATGTACCACACCAGAACTGTCTGTCCCAGACCACTGAAAAAAGGTTGATATTTGCATGTCTTTAGTACTCTCTTTTGAATTTTTTTACTTTTTCTTTTACAGAAGGAGGATTTCTGAGAAGAGTTGTAGTAATCATGAGAATTTTCCTTTTCTAACAGACAGGATACACTGCTGAAATATACTTTTCACAAAAAGAAGTAAGGAAGGTCTCAGATTGGTTACTTAAATTCCCAGAAAATCTGTCATAAGCTGACCACTGCCATAGAAGATGCTGAGAAGAAAAGGCATCCAACAAACCTCAACAGCAAGAAAGTTCTGAAATGTTGTGCTTGTAGATTCTATTTGCCCTTGTACACTCTCATTATTTAAAGGATACGCAGTGTGAGAGGAAGGCAGCCAACAGCTTTAGCATGCTGACTGGAGTCTATTTAGTCGGCAAGATACAGCCCGTGTAGCTTTATGCTGTAGCGGCACTGATCTAATGATGAACATCCTTAAGGTTAGCAGCCACAGGATTTCCTGCACAGATAAGTGAAGAAAAGGGACACTAGCAAGCATAAAATAAAGAAACAAACAAATAAATAAACAATTAAACAAAAAAAAGGAACTTAGAGTAGTGTTATTTAAGTATGTGATATGGTGTCATGGTTTCTCTATACAGGAAGTTTAAAGGGACTTGTTCCTTGCAAACAGTATATGCTGAAGTACTGTTGACGGCTTCCATATATTTGACTAGATTTTGATAAATATCCACAGAAATATGGTTTAATGAATAAAACATCATTGAATCATATTGCACCCATTTGTTGCATGTTAGATAATACTTCTGCAAACACCTTATGGATGAGAAGCACATGAGATGCTAGATGCATTTTTAAGCATGTCCCACTTACTGATGACCAATAGACTGCTGTGGACAAATCAGTGCATTGCATAATACATAGAGTAATATCATTGTATTTCTATATTTTACAAAATGAATGGAGTTCAATATAAATTTATTAATAGGTTAATACTGAGAAAAGTATATTCTCATGAAATCATTAATACATGCAAACATATCAGAAATATTCCTGTACAAATAAGTCACACATAATACAAGATGTCTGGTAATTTGATTCAACAGCTGCTTATGTTAAAATACCACAGAAGGCTAAAATGCAGATAGCTGTCTGTATTAATTCTAAATGGAATAATTTTATCCCCGAGTCAGGTTAATGGCCCATTTTAGTGCTTTTAAGGACATTCATACAATACAGTAATAGTCAATGCATAGTCAGAAATGCATGCCCAATTACCCAATATTAAATGGATCCCATGCAGGGGCACTGACTCTATAAACATTACAAATAATTTGATAATGGATGTAATCTGAGAGGCAGATTATTACAATAGCTTATACTTGATTCATGCCTGTTTTGCATCACAAATATTTAAGTGTTAAGCCAATGTCCTAAACGCATGTTGAACCATTTGTTCCATTATTAATTTTGCTCATAATTGTGTTTTTCATTTATATTTTACATAAACTTGAATTATTCATTGTATTTACTGCTGTGACGTCAGCTAAGATACAAATGGAACAGTTATATCTATACAGAAATATGTCACATTTTTTCTGTTCCTCAGCATAACTCTAAGCTAACAGTCACCAGTAGAACCCTGGAAATCATGGATAAAAGCAATGCATTTTAAGGACACATCAACCAGACTTTTAATCATCAAAATCTAAGCCTCTTCATTTAAAAGCAAAATGTCTAATGCTGCATGCAATAAAATATTTTCTCATAAGGTTTTAATATTACAATATTTTTTATCGACTTACTACAGTTTGTATACAAACGTAAACACACATACACACACACACGCACACACACACACACACACACACACACACACACACACACACACACACACACACACACACAAGTTAAGAAAAGTGCTTAGACATGTAAAATATGGTAATTTAAAGCAATTTTCACTTCTTTGAATGTGCAAGTCAGTAGCTAGAAGAAGGACTCAAAATGGAGATCAAACCCAAGGAGAGACCTGTTGGCATTCCTCAGCTGAATACATTTATGGAACAGAATCAACATGGCTCTGTTGAGTTTTTATTTATTTGTATTTATTAACTGTAAGGGTAGGATCGTCCAAGGATCCTTTGCAGCCATGACCTGAGTACTGAAGCACAAAATATGTTGCACATATATAGTACACATGCATTTTTTTATCTATTTATTGTAATTTGTTTATCAAGAATGTCTGACTGGGCCTAAAATATCCATTTTCACTGGAGGCCTTGAGAGAAAAGCTCTCTCTCTCTCTCTCTCTCTATATATATATATATATATATATATATATATACGTATAAACATACAATATATTTGAGACAGTAGAAATATCTACAGATCACAGACCTCTAAACAACAGTAAGATGAAGACAGGAAATGTGGATTAAAAATGCAATTAAGCAGAGGAGAAGAAAGAAGGTAGGTAAGAGATTAGCCTAGAGTAAAACAAGAGCAGAGCCAAGTGTTGAATAGGAATTCCTTTATATAGGCTTTGAATGTTTGTAAATTTGGGTTACATGTAATAGGTAGTGGGATGGAGTTCCAGTTTTTTGCAACAGTTTGGGAGTAGAGGCAAATAACAGTAGATTTATTGGGTTTGTCAACTGGGATGTGATGTTTGTTATTAGAGCAAAGGGATCTGTTATGGTGGCAGCAAGGGAGAATGTTGTTGAGGGCAGGACAAGCAGGGCTGTTATAACTTATGTTTTATAATTATCTGAAGGTAGGTGAGGTGATGGAGGTTGCCGAGTTCAAGCCAGTTTGATTAGTGGGAAGCAGTGCATTGATCAGTGAAGTGTTTTGAACTAGTAGCGAACATTGTGATTTTATTATAGCATGCTTCTTATTTAGATTTTAGTGTGGTTTGGCAGTCTGTAAGGAATGGAGTTCTGTAATATTGAGACGGATGGAGCTATTTAGTTGCAAAGGTGAGTTTTGTGTTTGAATTTAAGAAATGTTTTTGACAACAGAGCATGCTGCTTTTCAGAGGAGTTTTTTATGGTAGTTTGCATGTGAAAATGGAATTTGAGACTGCCATAAATTATCATACCTTGTACTTTTGTATGAGGGGACTACTTCGATTTTAATGTTATTTACTAAAAAGATTTTAAAGTTCTGTTTGCAGTTACAGTGGGTTTTGGTGAGTAGAGGAGAAGCTTATTTTATTTATTTATTTATTTATTTATGTTGCATTAAGAAGTTCAGCATTGTAAAGCCAGATCTTGATTAAGATGAATGATTTCTGAGTTGTTTGTAAGAGCTGTGACAAACTATTAAAGGATAATTTAGTTGGGAGTCATCTGCATATTGGATGAAAGAGACTCCCCAGGATGTGGTGTGGAGGTTATTGATGAAGTTATCAAAAAGGATGGCTCTAAGGATGGAACCTTGTGGTACTCTAAGAGTCTTTGGAAGGTAAGGAGATAGAGCCTTGCCATTTTACTGCCTGATATCTATAGGGAGCCTTGCCATTTTACTGCCTGATATCTATAGAGAGCCTTGTCATTTTACTTCCTGGTATCTATAGAGAGCCTTGTCATTTTAATGCCTGGTATCTATGGAGAGCCTTGCCATTTTAATGCCTGGTATCTATGGAGAGCCTTGCCATTTTACTTCCTGGTATCTAACAGATAAATAACTATGGAACTAATTTAGAGCAGGAGTAGTTAAACCAATGCTAGATAATTTTTATAAGAGTTTTGGGTGTCAAAAGCTTTAGATAGGCCGAGGGATTGTGTGGAGAATCCTTTTGTATGTAGTGGGGCTAGACTATTAAGTGTATTCAGAAATACTGGATTGAAATAGTTGACAAATGGAGATGGGTTCACAGCCTGTAATATATCATTAAAAGAGAGTGTTGAAATTATAAAGATTATGTGTTGTCTTTAGTTCATGTTTTTTGTCTGTTGGGCATGTTTTTTTTTTTGGGGGGGTGTAAGCAGGGAAATTGTCACTTAGAGCATCAGAAAGTGCACATGCAGAGTTATATTTGCTGGTTCAGATGCCAGTATCTATTTAAAGATGGTATATTTGTCATGCTTGTTGTTACTTATGGCTGGGGATGTTATAACCTATGTAAATGCAAATACATTTATGGTGGAACAAGGGTAGTCTGAGGATAGGGTTAGCCAGTCAATTTTGACATCGTACAGGATGATGGTTTTGGACAGAATCAGTTCAACTGTAGGTATATTGCTTCCTGGGGGTATATATAGTCTGACAATGCATGGGCTTTTATTCCTATTTAAATTTAGGAAAGTAATTAGTATGCTTCTCTATGGAGAAATAATTGCTGAACTGAGGGATGATGTAGGTAATGTATAAGAGAGAGCTATGCTGTCAGCTATCTTTTCTAACCTGTCTAACCTGTCCAATCTAACTATCTTGCTGCAAGGGAGCATTTTTTTGTGTCACTCATTTTTGAGTTAAGAAAGTTTTCTGTGATGGCTTAGATATCAGGACCATACTGAGCTATTAAGACATGCGGTTCAGTTACTTTATTACATATACTAACTAGAGTTACTGTGATGAGGTTAAGGTCTTTTGGTGGAGGGCTACTCTTGGGGGAATGTGTTAAGTTGAGTGGGATTTGCAGTTAGGAGCTATGGAAGAGGGTAGATAGACTGTGATTATGATATAGGTGGTAGAAGAGGTTCTGGGTTAGCAAGATGTCTCCACATTGTGAGATATTGGATGCTTGCAATCTATAGGTGAAATAAGTCTGATTTTTAATATACCATATTTGATTTTTGTAGGTGAAGGCTGGTATTGGACATATATATATATATATATATATATATATATATATATATATATATATATATATAAAAAGGACACTGGTGTTAAGGCTTAAGGTTTTAAAGACTTGGTGAGATATCATGGTGCTGTAAAAAGTTCAGAGGATTACTTTCAAGATGAATATATGTGGAATGCTGTGCAGATAGATTTAAGGCTATTCTCAATGACAGAGGATGGGGACTGGACAGGATATGTCAGGATCAAGTGTTATTTTAACAGACCATGAGACATCTACTCTTGTTCACAAAAAACATAAATAATTCTTATTCAAAGTGCATGCATGTGTGTGTGCATGTACGTTTTTGGCAGACACAGAGCTTTTCATTTGTTTTCAGGAACTGACTGCCAGCCACCATGCTAATAGCATGGATAGTAAATAAAAACAATGAGCTCCTGACAATATTTTAATTAAAACAGTAAAAGCACAAAAGCTGTTATGTATACTACATTTTTCTAGTATTG
Source organism: Protopterus annectens (assembly GCF_019279795.1). Lineage (NCBI taxonomy): Eukaryota > Metazoa > Chordata > Ceratodontiformes > Protopteridae > Protopterus > Protopterus annectens. The sequence goes on from NC_056725.1 coordinate 1,079,239,135, forward strand.
AATGCTATAATATTTTCAATCATTAGCTATAATAAGAAAATAGCTATGTGCAGAAAACAAAAGTATTATATGAACTTGCTAGCTAAATACAGACAGCATAAGTTATTTCATCTGTCAGACCAAAGTGCTTATTTTTGCTTAGGTCTGTTTGACAGTTAGACTGCAGAAATTGCTTAAATTTTTTTATCAACTTAAACATAAACTTTGTTGGAAATGTTTGTAACCAGAACATTAATTTCCTCAAAAAATAGTTATATAATAATTTAGTACCTGCCAATGAAAACAGCAATTTTCCAAAATCAGTCAACCCATTGAACTTTGGGCTATATCAGCCAGGCAAGATGTGAATAAGGTAGATCACTTCCATCAAATCCTAAAAACTAGTCACAGCAGACTGAAGAAAATGCAAGATATGGGACCAGCCATGTACAACAACAACATTAGTAGTGTGCAGTTGACAGGCAGAACAAAGACAATCAGGATAACTGTCAGTCCATTATATAGCAGTTGCCTGATCAATGTACTTGATTAGAAGTTGTCTGTCAGTTAATAAAGTATTTGAGTCTAAGCTCTACCTCTGTTGTACAGTTTAACAGTACAAAAGCCAACAAGTCTGAGATAGCATTCTCCTGTACACCCTATATTTTGATAACTAAATCAAATCTAGAATTTCCAGTTTCAGGTGAGACCATTTGAAAAAAACCTCTTAATTCTAATTGTCAGGATGTCCCAGCATTCTTCCAGCCAGGATGTGTCACACCAGCCAAATGTGAAGAAAAGAAACAGATGTGAACAGAAGAAAAGAAGAAATGTGTTTACAAATCTGACCACTTTTCAAAAATCCTCATGATTAGTACTCAAATTATACAGTTTCATTATAGACTTTTAAACATCTCAAGTCAGTAAAAGTAAATAGTCATTAGAAATGTCTGTTTCTTAATATCCTAAAGAGACATTTAAAGAAACTATAGAATAGATAAATGATTTTCACAAACAATGTTCTGAGTCTATATTTACAAATAAATCTGCAAAAACAGGAATAACATGCAAGGCAATGTTGGGGTATTTTCATTATATGTTATCACAACGTATGATTCCACACAACAGAAGACAGTTGTGCTCAGTATCCAAACAGTTATTGTCTGCCCAAACTTCTGCAGCATGCCCCATTACAGAAACAAATAGACAACAGAAAAAGTCATTAAGTCAGCTGGCAAATTAGTTTTGGCCTTCATCTTTAGAAAAAAAATTGTATCAGCCATTTTCACTTAACTATAACAAACAAAATAATGAGAAAAAAAAGGAAAAGAAAAAGAAATGGAGGCATTTATAATCAAGATAAAACAGACAAAGAATTAAATAATTACAATAATAGTCTTTCATGTTTGGTGTTAAATATAAGAAAAGATATCAAAGATGGGGAAGAATGTGAAATTTGTCATGCACTTGAAGAAAATGCCAGTCAGTCAGATATCTGACCGCCAACATTGTTTTAAGGTACTATATCACAGGTCAAAGTTGTTACAAATTATGCCCAAATGGGATAATAATAAAAGTCTTTTTCAAAACCTCGTGACATTTGAAGATAGATTAGATAGGATAACACAAGGAAACTGGAACAATGTGCTTCGTATCTTTTATTCCAAAACATTTAAAACGAAACATTGAACAGCATAAGTTAGTACCTGACTCATCCATGAAACGTTTACATTCCACATTACAGGCAATTACTCAAAAAACATAATTTGATCCGTTCCTGTTAAATCATGCTAAAATGACAAAACATGACAATTTCTTAGAAAGTATCGAATTATATAGGTAAGCTTTTTAGCAAGACCATAGCTACACAGACTACAAAGTGCAAGACAAAGATGCTATCTCCAACTGAATAAAGGGGGAATTCAATAAAACCTACACAATTTTGTTGTGTACACATAACAACACAATGAGTACACTAGCAAAAATAATTTTAGATTCAGGAAGTGTTACTTAGCAGCTTGTATGCACAGGCAAACAGAGAAAATAACGAGAAATGCAAATTACTTGATGAGTAGATGAATCTTATACAAATGAAGTAGGTTGAGTGATCCAACAAGCAGAAAGTCATCTGTGTAGATGCTCCCTGGGATTCAATAAACTCCTTGCAGGAATAGTGCTATTCATACACAGAGTGGTTCGTGTCTGAGTAGCCACAGCAGCACACCTTGCATATTCATGAAGGCATGCTGCTGTTAAGGCTAAACGGACACAAATCATGAACGAGTTCTGGGGGGGTGTTTATTTAATACACAGACTAAGAACACACTCCCTGCACTCAGAAAGTGCCGTACAGCAGACACTGAAATAAGTAGTAGATCAGGAAATAAATGCAG